>NC_072736.1:17604231-17737836 GCF_026930045.1 Uloborus diversus | reverse complement strand
GCCAAACTTTTCGTCGCCAAGTTTTATCACCAAATTGGCTACAAATTTGGCTTTTTTTTTTCAATCTGGTTTCAATTTGGCTATGTTTAGAGAGTTAACCGTTGAATCACATTAAAACTGCCAATATTGGAAAAAATTATCTGTTTTAAACATTTTCTTTGCTTCGGTTCGCAACAAACTTGGAGTGAAAATATTTAAAGTGTTTCTTTGTTTACTCTGAGGTACTATTGCCATTAAATTGGAGTAAAAGGAAGTCATGTGATGCACACATCAGCTCTTTTAAATTTCATAATCATAGCTCTTGTTTTTAATTTCTCAAATAATGGTTGAGATCAAATGAACGTTACTGCAGTATTTTGTAAGTAATTTTACACTTATTTTTAAATGCTTGGTATAACTTTTCAGATACACGCTGAACAAAGTTAATGGGGCTAGTTAAAATAGCCTTTTTGTCCATTTATTGAACTACTAGCGGTACCCGCACGACTTTGCTAGAGTAGAAAATTAAAATGTCATTTGGTTTGCCTGTGCATTTACAAACAATGAATGGTGAATTGCTCGACAACTTGCTGTGTTAATTTGCTCGCCAATGTTACGATTCCACGTTATGATAATTTGGTAGTTTACTCGTCCATGTTATGATAATTTGCTCGGTAAAATGTGCTTAAAATTGGAAGACAAAAAGAATAAAATCGAATTTTCAAAAAACTGCTTCGAGGTGCATACCCCCATGCTACAAACTAATTTTGTGCCGAGTTCCATAAAAATCGGCAGAACGGTCTAGGCGCTATGCGCGTCACAGACATCCAGACATCCAAACAGAGATCCAGACTTTCAGTTTTATTATTAGTAAAAATTATTGGAGATGGTCATGGGGGATCGTAGGGATGATTTAAACAAAAAAAAAGTTGACATGGAATTACTCATCACATTAAAGTTTTAAAAATCAATGATGACAGACAGTTTTTGAATTCTTCAAAAGGTATCTTTTATTTCTTTCTCTCTCTCTCTCTCTCTCTCTCTCTCCCTCTCTTTTTTTAAATCGATGCTCTTGTATTATAATTTCAACGGCCAATAGTTTATTACTGCGTGTTTCAAAAAATAAAATTTTGCTCGAATTTAAATTTACCTTCTCAGATTTTTTACACCCATACTGAAGATCATTCACAAAAAGAACATCCATAAATAATTACATTTCAAAAGCTGTACCATCCTTAAATTTAGCGTTAGTTGATACTTTTTTTTTTTTTTTTTTTTAAACATTGGAACGTCGATAATTCGAACATCAAAAAATTCATAAGTTTTCGCGTTAGAAATATTTCTAACGCGACCGTCAAGGAATGACTGGTGAAAATTGCTTCTACATTTGAACGAACCCATTGCCTGTTATATTTTTATAGTTGAAATGGAATCGTTTTCAAAATTTTAAAAGTTTTTTTTTCTGAAAGAGCATGCTTAAAAGCATAGGATCTGACCATTTTTTAAATAATTTGACTAAGTTTAACATTTTTAAAATGTTACTTAACTCGGCGCGCTTTCATTGTTTACGCTTCTGCCGATGACATCACAAATGATGAAATACCAATCACTGTTGCCTTTTCACATTTGCTTCCTTACTCATGCGTACTGGCAACGATATGGTTGATAGCAAGCATGGAGCGCAATATTTAATTCGCTTTGTGATTATCGTAACGTGGAATCACGGCAGACAGAGGGCCCAAAAGTACATCATTTGTGACGCCATAAAGACCATGCCTTGTTTGAAAAATCGGACATTTTAAAAAATCAATTAAAAACTAACTGTTGGGAAATGCAAAGCATTTTTGGGTTATTTTTGCTTATTTTATCAATTTCAGTGACTAAAAGTAGTACTTTTGACTGAAGGAAACCATATTATCGTAATAACTTATTCAGTACGTTAGAATTATAATCTTAGTTATGATAACGTTTTATTTAGTAGATGGTTTTAAATTTTAATTAAACAGTAAGTATTTTTAATGACTTTTTCTCATATTATTTCAGACTATTGTCGTGTTCTATCCAACTTTTACTGTTGTTAAATTTGGTAGAAATTTATGTTTCATTTTAATGTTCCTTAGGAAATTAAACATGTTGTACTTTTGACTGAAGGACACAACCCCATTGTAACCCTAACTCGAGTGGATTAACCCTAAACTTCAGTAGATAGCGTTCATTGTTGACCGCCTTTTCGTTTCTTCATTCCCCTGAAATGACACAGTTTTACCAGAAAAACAGTTCAGTTCCCAGATCGAGTGAAGCCTTGTCACAATAAAGCCTTTCCCTGCATGTTAAGCATTACCAAAACATATCAAATTATCATGCCGCAGCACGAGTTTCATTGTTGAAACACGCGGGTTACTCGATCATCGGCTATTATTTATGTGAAGATGTGCTCTTTCAATTACTTACTATTTAAACTGTTTTCGTAATCACACTTTCGTGTGTGTATTTCTTTCCTCAGTGGAAGGCAAAAAAAAAAAAAAAATCTGAGCAAGCAAGATCTCTAATGAAATACATGCAACGTGTTGAGAAAGCTTAAATTTGAAAAAGAATTGAAGCCGTGTTTCGGGGTTAAAAAGTACTGTCTTTTGCAATGCAGATACACTGTAAAGTTTTGGATGTAGAGACATTCAGCAAAAACTTTATGTTATTTATTTTCATTTTTTCCCGTTTGGATTTTACTGATATATATATTTTTTAAATCTTGAAGCAAACATCTACTGTCTGAACACCGATGAGATAAAAAGAAAACAACCGTTTTACTGGCTAAAATGGGCGCATCTATTTTTTTCAGGGATGCTTGTGTTGCCCTCTAAATTAAGCAGAGTCACATCGAAATAAACAAAACACACGTACTTTTTACTTTCATTTACATAGGCGTGTATTAACACTACGGTTGCCACTTGGATACATGAGTCGTGATTTTTTTAGAAAACTTGTGCACTTTAACGCTAATGTACATATTTTTACTTTATTGCAGACAAGTGCTTATTTTTTTAAATAAATATTTACTTAATTCTAAAGGCATCTAATGTTATTCTTCGAAATTAAAACTTTTGCCAGTTAAAAAAATTGACGAACAAAATTAACGAATCGTTTCGACAAAAGTGATTTATTATCTCCGTGAGTCGAGTTCGTAACAATTAAAAGTTAAACTCCTACAGGATAAGTATGATAGTTTTATTGTTAAGCCAGGGAAAAGTCGAAAAACTGTTTATAAAAGAGGGAAGGTACTTTCTCAAAGCGTTGAGTGGCGTTTTTAAGAGCCCTCAATAAGCCCTTAAGGGGGCATTCAAAAATTACATAAGGGTCCCGAGGGGGAGGGGTTAGGAAAAATCTTTCCGTACTCTTACTTGTGGGGGGGGGGGGGGGCTCAGACACAGTCTCACGTAATATTTTCCGAGTCGATATTTTGTATTAGAAATCGCGCGGTTTGGCAGGCATAAATTTCATTTGCTTCTGGAAAGTAAAGAACGTATAAGGATGAGCTGTTTTTTACTTTTTTAAAAGAATGAATAGTGTAAAATATAATAAACAAATAGCACTGTGCATGGCACGTGTAATTAGTATCGCATCATATACAAAAAATATTTGTCGAAAAAAAACATTCAGTGTGGATTCATTTTAGTAAATATTTCTTTACATAAAAAGGTTTTTTATTAATTTCTTTTAAAGTGAACTTAATAACGATTCAAGTGATGTAAAATTCCTTATTTATTATTTTCAAAAACGAAATGGAATCTTACGTAAGAGTAGGGGGGAGGGGTTTGAAAAATCCTATCTGCCCTTACGTAGGGGGAGTGGGAGTCAAAAATTTGCAAAATCATCCTTACATAATTAATGAATGGCCCCTTATCTTCTGTAATTACCATTCAAAAAATCATTCATATAGATCTAAGTATCATACTTATTATAAATTTCAGTTTGTGAAAAGTAAAACACATTATTCATGTACATATGAATGCGAAAACAAAAACAAAAAGGACTTTCCAATATCATAGGGTTTTTTTATTACTCAACGCTTTGTAACGTTTATGAAGCGTTGATAAAAAGTTAATTAAAAACCCTTCCCAAAATATTCACTGCCTCTAATTTATGGAATATATATGTCCTATTATCGCATTATTCTGCGATTAAAAAAATTTGGTACGGCCGCTTGCAGGAAAAAGGTATAAAACTTCATTAAAGCGATCAGTAAATATTTTGCTTAAGGAAACTGTATTAAAAGCCTAAGCACTAAAAGTCTGCCTTATTAACTTGAAGATAATTAACGAAAATTCATTAACATTAAATCCGCAGTTCAGAAGTCTATCGCTCTGAACGGTTTCCCGAAAAAAAAAGTGAAAAATGAAAAACAGGCTTTGCATGAATTTCTCTTGCAAAGAGGCGCATAAAACGTTAATGTCGTAATTAAATAAACGGGAGGTAATATTTATTTTTTAACATTTTTCTTCTTCGTGCGCTATTTAACAAGCTCAGTTAACGTCTTAATCTGGAATTTTAATTGCTATTTTAAATTAAGAAATTATTTTTCATCTTATTAAAATTTTTAAAAGTTCTTTCACCCTAGGATTTTTTTTTCAATCTTATGTTTTTTTTTTCTTTTTTTAGATTTTTTTTAGATAGTAAAACATTTATTGGCAATGATTTACTATAAGATATGTATTTAAAAAAATGATAATATGATTTTTATGACATATTACTTTGTAATCTATATAAAAAAAAACAAAGAAGATGTGTGTTTGTGTGTATAAATGTGTGTATGTTCCTTAAACAAATCTACAGTTTGAGTCGGATTTTGAATAAATTTGGCAGAGAGATACTTGGGCACCCGAGAAGGAACGTAGGGTTTTGGGAAGGGGGGGGGGAGTTGAACGCCAAAAAAAGTACCGAAACGTTCAAATTTTAATTTTAGGGTCCGAAACTGCCATCAAATAGCTCTTTCTACCCGAAATAATCATGCGGCAAGTTCGATTTTAGCGTCATTCAAAAAGCCCACAAAAAATACCCCTGGAGCCCATTTACTTCCTTCGAGTTGAAAAAAAAAATACCAAGGCACCAGAAGAATAGTTATGAGCATTTTCATTTTGAAAAATTATCGTTTTCGCGATCTCATTTTAAATTAGTGTGAATAAAACCAATCAGTAGGTTGCCACATTTTTTTTCTCGACTGTGACTAGTTTTTTTTTTATTTATTTATTTATTTTTTTATTTTTTTTTATTTATTTTTTTTTTTTTTTTGAGGTGAAAATTTACTTTTTTGTTTATTATTTGGCGATTACCTTCTTTCTTTTTTTTCTTTTGCACTACCAGCAGAAGATAATCAAGGATTTTAGTTGTATTTAAGGAGGATTGTGTTTAATTTACTAGAGGAGTTTTTGATTTTCCGTTTTCTTTCTTTAAGAATGATTATTTTGACGCGAAATTGTATGGTATTTTTTTTCTCTAACTAAAGCCTGATTGTTGAACATGCGTCACTTTACATAACTTTTATTTTCGAGGTAGACCGTTGCGAAGCTGGGCAATGCAGCTAGTATAAACACGAAGACTTAATACACTTGAATCTATATATATATAAATGAATGTTTGTCTGTATGTCATCCATGAACTCAAAAACTATCCGGCAGATTTGGCTGAAACTATCACCGTTTGTTAGTTTTGGTACTGGGAATGTTTATAGACCAGTTCGAAAAAAATCCGATCGATAGTTCCTTTTTTATTCCAATTTAAGTCACAATCCATTGGATAAATACGAATAAAATTATCGGCTGCAGAAATTAATTCACGTGAAAGATCTCATTGATAAGAAGTTAGCTGTTGCCATTTTTCTTGAGTTTGAACAAATAAATTCTTTCTTTATTGTTTTATGGCTTTTCATGCAACGGGGGAATTTAAAACTTTTTCTATTTGATATTTTTAGCGATTGATTGATCTTGCAAACTGCGTGAGTACAAAATTTGAGCATAGTCACGGCTTCACTTGATACCTGGACCGATTATTATAAAAATCGCTATATATATGTATTTTTCCACGGAGAAGGTGCATAATATGCTCATTGAAGCCACTCGCCACCAGGTGGCACTGCAGAGTAGCAACTTCTGCCCCGTTCAATTGATTGTCATGAAAATCAGTATAATGATGTATTTTTTTGTTGGCGTAGCAACGCGCGTCGAGTAAAGCTAGTATTTTATAAATATTTATCACACGGTTTTTAGTTAGAAAATTACTTAAAGGAGGAAAAGCTGTGAAAAATTTATTTTCAGTGAGTAATAAAGAGAAATTGCATCAAAGCACACCTACTTTATTCTTAAATGTCACAAGGTACATTTATTGCCAGGAAAATTCAATATAGCATTCCTAAAAACTGCATTTGAAAATTATATGTAAAAAAAAAAAAATTATAAAAGTTCAAGACTAGAAGTTGTTTTAAAAAACTTTATACAAACAAAACGCAACCCAATACGATAAATATTATCACTTTAAAAATCATTTTAAAATATGCTTCTGTTTTTCTCTTTTACAGTCTAAAAGTCGAAAAATAAAATTTTGGTGCGTGTATTTCTTATGACTTTTCAAGCAGAACGTTTTGTGAAGTTGGACTTAAAAATGGCTGTCACTGATGCATACAACTTTTTTTAAGGTTCTTCAAAGCTTTTCAAGTAAATCATATCCATTTATCATAGATTTTGAATTTTATATTTAAAATAGAAGACACATTATTAGCATGAGAAAATATATAAAACAAAATAGCATAGAAAAATTACTTCTTTTTTGCTTCAAAAGATGTTTTTTTCAAATATTCAAATGAAAAGTTTTTTCTCACAAGGATTGCATTCTTACTAAGATTCAGATTTAATCTTTTCATAAAGATATATTGTTAGTCGATGAAAGCAATCATGAATTCCTTCCCTCTAATTTTAAAAGAAACTTTAAAAGCGTCTTTAGTTACTCTTTTTCGTTTTCTGTTTTATTTAAATTGGATTTTAAAGTATCTGAAATATTAAAACATTTGTCTTTAATTAAAAGTGCTAAATAAAATATGCTGATAAAAATGTTCGTTATTAAATAAACTATGCTTTTTTTATCTTTTATAATATAATAGTATTTAACAAATCTAAGTAAAATGAACAAATAATAAATATTTACCTCTAACTTAATTAAATTTGAATTAATTAATTACTCATTTTTGAAAATATTTTGAATAGCCTGCCATAAAATATAAAACCAATTTAGGTTATTGCTTAGCAATCTTTGCAATTGTAAAGAAAAGTAATAAAGTTTATTTTAAAAACCGTTAATATTTAGGATAAGAATTATAATACAAATCTGAATGTTTGCTTTTATCAGAAAAAACCAACAGAAATTTGGAAAAAAAAAAAAAACATAATAGTTTAAAATGTGCATTTCTACCCTGAATTTTGATGTTACAGCAATTTTCATCTGACACTACACTACATTCTAAGGTTCTGCGTACCTACCAGTACAAGTGGTTAACTCGTTTAAAGGAGACTATGAAGACAGATCTGCTTTTTTACTTCCTTTTACAAAGTAAAGGAAATATTGCATTCGCAAAAAAATTTTCACCCAAAAATCGGCCTTAATTTCCATTTTGCTCGCCCTCGAATGAACATTGATTTTTTTTTACAACCCGACTACACGTGGATATATGCTTAAGAACGTATAAACACCCGAAATATCCATTTTGACGATTCTCGAATTCATTACAACGAGTTTTCTCGTAACGTCTGTATGTACGTATGTATGTGCGTATGTACGTATGTGCGTATGTACGTTTGTGCGTATGTACGTATGTGCGTATGTACGTATGTGCGTATGTACGTATGTGCGTATGTATGTATGAACGTATGTACCTCGCATAACTCAAAAACTATGTCCTAGAAAGTTGAAATTTGGTACTCCTGGTGGGGTCTAGTTGTGCACCTCCTTTTTTGGTTGCATTCGTATGTTTCAAAGGCGATATTTTACACCTTTTTTGGGGAAAAACATTGTTAATTTCAATGCATACACTTGGCGATATAGCGCCAAGCTTTTGGTCGAAAAGTGTTTCCGCCAACTTTGTGACAAATTTGGCGGTTTTTTTTTTTTTTTTCACTTGGGGAAAAAATATTTAAAGTTTTTTTGCTTACTCCAAGGCACTATTATCATTAAATTGGCGTAAAAGGAAGTCATGTGATGCAAACATCAGCTCTTTTTTTTTTCAGATCAGTAGCTGAACAATCGCTAATTAATAACCCCCCATTGGTATTCATTTGGAACGGGAGCTTGATTTACACCTACAGAGAAAGTCACAGAAATTACACGTAAATTTTTGGTTTTGAATTCTCCCAACTCCTAAAGCTTTTTTGATAGCATACCACACTGAATAATAGCTGTTATTTCTTCAAATATATATATATATATATATATTTTTTTTTTTTTTGTATGTGTGTGAACAATCTGCAGTTTTTCGATATCATAAAGAATAACTATTAACCGAGAAAACGAATATCATTTGTTGCGTTCAATATCAATAATTCACTTACTAAATGCTACATATACTCATTATTGCTTTTAGCAATTAAAAGACAATCATGGATTTTTTTTTCTTTTTTTTTATGTAATTGGTGTAACAGTATTTCGTGACAATTTTTAATGGTACAAAATATTACAAGTACTGTTTGACCATGGATTGTATGAAAAAACAAACATCCGTTTTACAGCCGGAAATGGACAAATCTATTATTTTTTACCGATGATTCGTCTTATCTGAACGTATGAAAATTCCATGCAATCCGTGGCTGGACAGTAATCTGGTTATAACAGAGAAAAGTATTATTTTCCAGCTAATTATACTTCGTTACAATAATAAATTGCAGTAGCCTTAGTTATAGTTTTCTCAGTAATTTTAACTATTGTCTGTTTGGAAAGCTCAATATTTCTTTATAATACCTTTACAATTATTCGTCACCTTTATATAATCCGTTGGATCTGATGACTAATCTAAGTTCCCAATTAAATCAAAATGCCTAAAGCCGTGAATAATATTGACGCCCATCGGTGCATCAAATCTTCGGACATGCTTTAATACCCAAAATAGATTACAAGGAATATGTTATTTTGCAGCGAACTGGGAAATATGAACGTTGGTATAATACAGTTATGAATTAAAATGAAATACAGAGAACTTGATTTCCATAACACAATAGAAGCAGCCTCGTAGACAATTCAATTCAGTTCTTAGATTCTGAGTTTATAAATATATTTGGGTAATCGCTTCAATTATAAACGAAAGACAATTGAAAAGCTAATTGAATGAAGTTATTAAATTGCCATTTGCACCAAACGGTAATTTTTAAATGGCCCTATGTGTGAAAAGGGCCCTTTATAATAAAATGTAAATGTTGAAATTGAAATTGCCCCGAAAATGAAATTATTATTTTATTATAAAGGGTTTAAATGTCCCTTTATAATAAAATAATATTTTTATTTTCGGTTATTTTGACAACTGTTTTTGTTAATGACGTAACTAAGAGAAGTTCAAATCGTTCAAAATTCAGCGCCTTCTTTATACATAGTGGCGTTTTCTGTTAGACATTTTTATTTACGCTCATACTTGCATTTTTAAAACTTGGTCTCATTCGATGGTTTTTTTAAAAATGCTGAAAATCGTCAATGTCCATGTCATATAAATACACACCATGCTAAAAGTAATCTACGCGCCCATGTGGCTTGGATGTTTTCTGCAAAGTTGAAGTCTTAGGCGTGCAAATGACACCGTATTAGTAGGCGTTTTCACCTATTGGGGAATTGGGCGTCTAACTTTTCACGTGGTAATTTCGTCCGCCAGTAAAGTTGTCACGTAAAAGAATGGCCGTCATTACTTACAGTGCTGGTCAAATTATTAGACTAAAGAGTTTTTTTATTTTTTGTACACTATTTGTACTAAAATACCATTTATTTTACTGTTAAAGTACAGTGCATACTGTACACTGATTATTACGTTATTTTAGCATAATTTAATGTTTGCAGGTGGCAGTACTATCTGCTTTGTTTATGTTCTTTGTTTATCTATCTACCAGGAACTTAACCTCAAACAGCTGAAACAGTTCACTAGTTCTTTTTATTAGTGTGTTCTGTTATATTTAAAGTTAGTTTTAGGTAATTAGTGAGCATGTGTATGTGAGTATATATAATAGTGAGTATAAACAATTTTTTGCCTCCTTTTTTAAAAGGTGTTAAGAAATGGTGTAAACCTTGTGAAAAATATGCCAAAAAGACTTAAAATGCTCATCAAGAGCAAGGAATGCATACTTAATATTAAACAATTATTTCACTGTTCGTTAATGTGTCTATAGTTATGTAATCAATAAAGAATTCGCTTTTAAAACAATCTTCGTCTAATAATTTGACCAGCACAGTATATGTCATTTTAAGTGTACTTTCGCTTATTGCTTACTAGCTTTTGATATTTACGTTAATATTACTTTCATTGCTATCTTATGACATGTGGAAACTGATTCTTTAGGCACAGTGCTTGTGAGCAAAGGGGTATAAGTTCCATTGCAGCTGATAAAGGACTCCTATATGCACTAATAGTAATTAATACAAGTTAGCTGTCCGCAATTACAAATAAATACTTTTGGAGGGTGCGGATTAGGGGTCATTCGACTCACGGTTTGGATCAAAACATCACAATGTAAGGATTTGATGCTACCACCACCAAATACTAACCATACCACATAATAAATACTAACTATACCACATCTTTTGTGTATTACAGTGAAATCTAGTTACAACGAATATCAAGGGATCATTATTATTTTTGTTTTTCGCTAGACCGGAAATTTTGTTATAATGGATATCAAACAACGTATTGAAAATCAAAGCGGGATTGAAGATTTATTTTGTTGAAACGGATATTTCGTTGAATTGAAATTCGTTGTAATAGAATTTCTCTGTATTTAAGTCAGACTTCCACACTAGCTGTACTTGGCAGCAACAGTAATAACAGCATTGATACTGTAATAATTTGAACCAATATAACAAAAAAAATCATGCTATTTTTCCCTTTCACTACTAAAATTATTATATTTGCATTATTATTAATTACCTACAATATAAAAAACCAATTTGAAATGATTTAGGATTAATGAATCAATTAACCAACGTTTTGAAGCACAAAAACTGCAAATTACTGCAGACACGTGTTTTGGTGTTACAAGGAACATCTTTTTCAATGCAAAGAAGTGTGAGCTTTTGGATGGAAAGTCACCCGAAGAAAGTTTAAAAGATGAAGAAGAACACATTTCATCGTAGTTTTATTAATGAAAGTAAACAATGGGCTTGCAATAAAGAGCAATACACTCAATAAAACTTTCATCAGCGGTATTATAATTTATTTATAAACATTTTTAAACTAGCTAGAGAAAAATATTGAACAAAAAATATGTTAAATTTATTTATATTTGCCTGGGGCAGCTTTAAATAAGAAATTAATCAACAGCATACTTTCCTTTCTTAAAAATTTCCTTAAGTATAATAAATAATACCATGCTTATAAGTGCTTCAAGAAGCTCATTATTTCTAAATGAAATATGTTTTTACAAAAAGAAAGACTGCAAGAGTTTTAAATAATATGATAATGATGTAAGAAAAATAAATGCATACGGGGAAAAATTCTTAATAAGCAATTAGAATTATTTAATAAGCAAATTTTTCATACCGTTTTTTGATCATATTTAACTTTTCAAGAAGTCTCACTAGTTAGAGAATGTGTTTTAGAGTGGATTTAATTGCATGATTTGGATACGCATAATTTGCGTAGTGATTACAGAAAAATGTCTCTAGCAAGACAACTTATATTGAAACGAGCTGATGTGTGCATCACATGGCTTCCTTTTACTCCAATTTAATGTCATTTCCCCATTAAATTTTTATGTGATTCAACTGTTTACTCTCTAAATATCACCAACAGTAGCCAAATTGAAACCAAGTCAAAAAAAAAAAAAAAAATCGCCAAATTTTTCGCCAAGTTGGCGACAAAACTTAGCGACAAATTATAACACTAGTTATGTTTACATTATTTTTGATACACGTGTGTCAAGTGCTACAAACTATGTGAGAAAAAAATCTTTTGAAGATCTTCATCTCCTTGATGTCAGAGCTATAGCTGAGACGGAAAATCAAATTTCAACATCAGTTCATTGATATCTTTTCAATTTTCCATCTTACTAAACCTTTGCATCTACAAAGGTTTTTTAATTGTTAGTTTTGTTGTTATCCCAGTAATAATAAATACAAAAGAAAATAAATCTTAAGCATTCAAATAAAGCTTTTACAAAAACATACGTTTAATTTAAGAATTTTACAAAACACAATATACTTCCGTAACATGTGTGATAGCATCTTTTAATAACAGTAAAACAAGATGACATTTCAAAAGATATTCTCATTTTCAGTGACAAAAGATGGAGAAGAGCGAAAGGCACATTCATTGTTTATGAGCGTTCTTTTGTTTCGTATGAGATGGAAAGGTAAACAGATAACAGGATTTGAAAGAGAGAATCAGTTTTAAATACCATAAAAGCATTTTTTTTTTCATTTTTTGTTTAAAAGGAAGTAAATTTAAATGAAAATGCTAGAACACTTTATACATTGACTGCCTTTCTTTCTAGAATAAAAGATCAATTCATATGAAAGGCATTGCAATATAAATACCTTAATCTGCTGCATTTCAACATTGTTTTGATACTGTAAGTGTGTGAAACATAAAACAGTCTCTCTTTGGAGAGTATTTAAGGCTTTGCATTGAATTAACATGTTGGATACATGTAAGCAATGGGGTGGTTTCCTTTAGTCAAAAGTACTACTTTTAGTCATCGCAATGGATAGAATGAGCAAAGAAAATAACATGGACCCAGAAAATACTTTCATTTTCCCAACAGTTTTTTTTAAAATAATTTTTTAAAATGTCCGATTTTGAAAACAAGGCGTGGTCTTTATGACGTCACAAATGATGCAATTTGGCGCATCTTTCTACTACGTTTCCACGTTATGATAATCAAGAAGCGAATTAAACATCGCGCTCTACGCTTGCTATCAACCATTAGTTTTCATTGATTTCATTTTCCAATTTGCAAAGTAGCTTCAATTAGAGCAATCAAATTAGAAAATTCCATTTGTTTATTTCAGATAGCAATAATGATAATTCATTCTAATGCCTCAACGACTAGAAAACACTCGGAAAGCGATAAAAACACCAGTTGTGATGTTACAGTTAAAGTTGAAATACAGCGGTTTTAAAATTGATTTTGATTGCGAAGGTGTTAGTTTTTGCTTTTAGTCATGTGGTTTTTTAAATCAGATTATAGATCTTTAAAATTTTATCCGTTACAACACTTTTGCCATTCATAAACTAGCTGTTGTTGTTATATTGTGCATGACCGATTGGCAATTTGGGGTGCGCTGCTTCACTTTTTCAATGGGGTTCCCTTCAGTCAAAAGTACTACTTTTAGTCACTGAAATTGATAGAATGAATAATAATAAAAAAATAACATGGACTCAGAAAATACTTTTATTTTCCCGACAGTTATTTTTTAATTTATTTTTTTAAATGTCCGATTTTTGAAACAAGGCGTGGTCTTGATGACGTCACAAATGGTGCACTTTGCCGCATCTTTCTACTCCGTTTCCACGTTATGATAATCAAGCAGCAAAAATAGCGCTGTACGCTTGCTATCAACAACATCGTTGCCAATACACGAAAGTAAAGATGCGTTTTAAATATTTTGCCCTGTGAATGGCAATACTGAATGGCATTTCATCATTTGTGATGTCATCAGCAGAAGCCGCAAACAATGAAAGCGCTCCGATTTATGTAATGTTTTAAAAATATTAAACGTAAACAAATTTATCAAAAAAGGGTCAGAGCCTATGTTTTCAAGCATGCTCTTTTAGAAAAAATATTTTTAAAATTTTCAAAAAGACCCCATTCTCAAAAAAAAAAAAAAAAGAATTGCGCAACCCAAATTTTTAAATTTTTCAACTTTTAACAAGGGTTGCAGTTTTTGCCTTTTTTAGACCGACAAAATATATATTTTCTTTAAACTGGTATATATTTTCTATAAAGCTGTTTAAATTACATTCTTGTTGAGCCTCATTCATCATCAAGAGCATGAGTGTTAAATTTAAAATTTAAATATAATAAGAATGCTTATTTTCTGAACATAAAACGTCAATGTTATTTCACAGCCCTAGTCTTTCGCCTTTAATACTAATTATCGCCCAAATAATCCGAATCAAGAGCCCTTTCTTTCACGTTTCCTCTGCACCACTTAAACTCAACTTTTCTGTGAGAAAAACTATTTTCTTCATCATCAAAAACCCCTTAACGTTCACCTAAGATCAAGAATCCAGCAAAGAAAAACTTCACAACTTAGGGAACGCGATAAGATAAGGGCCACTCTCTGAAAGAAAATATTTCTTTTTACACATCATTACGTATAATAAATTCTTCTTTAACCACTTTAGGAAGGGCGCTGGTAACACAACACGTTGCTCTCTCGTTAGCTCAAAGGTGATATTAGTTACAGGTGCGGGTAATTAGGTCTCGTAAGGATTAAAAGTCCTGTTTTATAAATGAAAATCATCAATAAATAGCGACTGGGGCTTGCAGAAGGATTAGGGTGGATTTCGTTAATGGGATATAAAATCGTCGTTTAGGAGTTGTTTCAAATGGATCCCGAACATTTGATAAAGTCTTCGTTTTTTGACATCAATTACGGATTTTTGTTCTCTGTTGACGGTTAATTCTTCTACTTTTAATGCACGTTTGAAGTTGAACGTGTAAGGTATTTATCACCAGCATTTATTTCTATTTTAGAAAAATTCAACACGTTTTATTTATTACTGGAAAATCACCCTTCAAATATGACGGGTTACAATGGGGTTGTTTCCTTCAGTCAAAAGTAGTACTTTTTGTCACTGAAATTGATAGAATAAGCAAAAAACACAACATGGATCCAGAAAATACTTTCATTTTCCCAACAAATATTTTTTAATTAATTTTTTAAAATGTCCGATTTTTGAAACAAGGCGCGGTCTTGATGACGTCACAAATAATGGACTTTGCCGCATACTTTCTACAGCGATTCCACGTTATGATAATCAAGAAGCGAATTGAAATTGCGCTCTACGCTTGCTATTAACCATATTGTTGCCAATACACGTGAGTAAAGATGCGAATTGAATATTTTGCGCTGTGAATTTTGCGCAGAATGACATTTCATCATTTGTGATGTCATCGGAAAGAAGCATAAACATTGAAAGCGCGCCGATTTAAGTATTTTTTTAAAAATATTAAACCTAAACAAATTATTTCAAAAATAGTCAGATCCTATGTTTTTAAACATGCACTTTCAGAAAAAAACACTTTTAAAATTTTGGAAACGACCCCCTTGCTTCTACATTTGAACGAAGCAGTTGCCGGTTTGGTGATAGTTTGATAGTTGAAATTTTAACCCTCACTCTAGTGGATTAACCGTAAACTCTTGCAGATGCGTTCATTGTTGACCACTTTTTCGTTTCTTCATTCTCATAAAATGAGTATTACCAGTAAAACAGTTAAGCTACCGGATCCAATTCCGTCCTGTCAAAATAAAGCATTTCCCTGCATGTCGAACATTACCAAAAAATAATATTAAACTATCATGCCGTGGCGCGAGTTTCGTTGTTGATGACGTCAGGAGCGTTACTTGATCAGTGAATTCACTATTATCTATATGAGGAATGTGTATAACGTTTCTTGTAACCATATGTGTTTTTGGCACATGTAGAACATCAGAAAAAACAATACAGGGGGTTGATAAAGCTGTGTGTTCATTTTTCCGAGTCGGGGCAAAAACTTGAAATTGTTGCCCATACCCATGTTATTTCACGTTTTTACATTGAGTTTCAATATCAAAACACAGAAATAGTGTGAATTTGCCGTCCCTCAGAAGTTTTTGCCTGGGATAAGAACTCTGGCTTGCGCCCCTAGATTCGATACTGTAAAAAATCTCAAAACATTTTTGAAAAATATGAACTAAATCTAAATTATTTGCATATAATCTGAAATAATGATGCCAAGAAAGGAAATAACTACTACTGTTTGTTCTCCTATACGCGGATTAACCTATAAAAATGTGCAGGAGAACATCTACTGCAAATTCAGAAAACAAGCCCCAACACTCTCAGAAATGGACTTTCAAATTTGACGAAATTTTCTTCGTTTTTGACGAAACCACTTCCAGGGATATGCTCCGAGCGAACATTTCGTCAAATTGAAGAAACTGCTTTGTTAGTGGTTTGAGGATGCGAATTTCGTCAAATGTAACGAAATATTTCTTCTTTCTAGTTTCGTCAAATTAACAATCATTTTCGTAGTTTTGAGAGCATTAGTTTCGTCAAATTAATTTCGTCATATATGAGGACGTTAATTTCGTAAATTTTTAAGAAAATTTATTTCCTTTTTTTTTCCTCTCTTTGAGCACATAAGTTTTTTTTTTTTTTTTTTTTTTGAGAATACAGTCGAACCTCGTTAATTCGAACACGCTTAAAACAAATAATTGCTGAAATGAACTTTTTTGCAATCCTTGTCTTATTGTTTATTGTTTTTTGGATAAAGCGAACCACATTTTATAATAATCGATTTTAATGGTCCCTTTAAGTTCGTTATAACGAGGTTCGACTGTATTTTATAAGATTTGTGTGCGTGTGATCAAATCCTAAATTCAGAATCTTACCACCGTAGTTTCCCACTTTATTGCGTATAGTTACTTTCACAGGCCCGTCATTTACGGGGTCAGGGGTCAATTGACCCCCCTCACCTCCTGTCCTGATTTTTG
This sequence comes from Uloborus diversus, assembly GCF_026930045.1. Classification (NCBI taxonomy): domain Eukaryota; kingdom Metazoa; phylum Arthropoda; class Arachnida; order Araneae; family Uloboridae; genus Uloborus; species Uloborus diversus. Next base: position 17,720,931 of record NC_072736.1, on the reverse strand, counting down.
AACATTCATGTTTTTACACATTACTGGCCGTTGTTTTAGTTGGTTTTCTGTAAAAATTTTATTGAGTACAGACTCTTTGTCATATTTGGGAAAAAATTGAAACAACGGGCCTGCAGTCTCCCCCCCCCCCCCCCATCAAAAAAAGAAGACAAGTATTTTTTAAAAAAAGAGGCACATAAAATATGTCAAGCAAATTTTTATTTATGTAAAAATGCAAACAAACACCTTCTTAAAAAAGGTAAAACAAATCATTGCAGATTAAACTCCCCATGGTATCTAATTAAACCCCCCATAATGGGGGGGGTTTCCTTCAAAAAATCTAATTTTGTCGGATATTTTCCAAAGTTGGCACAGAGGTTCGTTATTTTAGGCTCGGGAATTCACACAAGGTCGTTTATGTCCCACTATGGGGGGGGGGCGGGGGGGGGAGACAGACAACCCCGCATTGGGGGTTCTCCGTATTAAAAAAAAGTTTTTGTCCGATCTTTTTTAAATTTGCCACAGAGGTTCTTAGATTATCAAGAATCACGCAGGGTAGTTTTCATCACTTTATAAGGGGAGGGGGGAAGGGGGGGGGGTTCCTTGAAAAAAAAATCCAATTTTTGTCGGATCTTTCCAAAATTTGACACATAGGCCCTTTGATGCACGGGGATTTACGCAGGGTAGTTTTCGGCCTTCTATGGGGGGGGGGGCAACCCGTATGGTAGTTTTCCTACAAAAAATCCAGTTTTTGTTGGATCTTTCCGAATTTGGCAGAGTTTCGTTATTTGATGCTCAGGAAAATTCTCATAGGGTGGTTTTCTTTCCGCTATGGGGGGCAACCCCCATACGGGGGGGGGTTCTTATAAAGAACCAGTTTTTATCATATCTTTTCCAAATTTGAAACATAGGTCCTCTGATGCTCGGGAATTCACACATGGTAGTTTTCAACCCTCCTTGAGGGGGGGGAAGCAACCCCGCATTGGGGGTTCTCCTTATATAAAAAAAAGTTTTTGTCCGATCTTTTCTAAATTTGCCATAGCGGTTCTTTGATGCTCAGGAATTCACGGAGGTTAGCTTTCGTCAATGTATGGGTGGGGGGGGGCAACCCCGATGGGGGGTTTTCCTTGAAAAAAATTCATTTTTTGTTGAATCTTTCCAAAATTTGGCATAGAGGTTCGTTTATTGATGCTCAGGAATTCTCATAGGGTAGTTTTCGCCCCGCTATGGGCGCCAACCGCAAAATGAGGGGTTTTCTTACAAAAAACCAGTTTTATCATGTCTTTTCCAAAATTGCAACAGATGTCCTTTGACGCTCGGGAATTCTCGTTTGCGTCCCGCTATGGAGTGGGAAGCCACGTGTGTGTGGGGGAGGGGTCTTATAAGAACCCAGTTTTTGTCTAATCTGTTCCAAATTTGGTACATTTGTCTTTTGATGTTTGGGAATTCTCATAGTGTAGTTTTCGTCCCGCAATGTGTGGCAAACCCCGTAGGAGTTTTCCTTATAAAAATCCAGTTTTCGTCGAATCTTTTCCAGATTCGGCCCAGATGTCCTTTAATGCTGGATATCCACATAGGATAGTTTCCCATGGTGCAGTATTCATATGGGGTACTACCCCATGTGATTAAAGAACCTATGCGCCAAATTAGAAAAAGATCTGATAAAAGCCTGGATTTTTGTAAGGAAAACACCCCTAATTGGGGAAGGGGGGGCGGGTGCCCCTAAAGCGGAAAGAATATTTCAAGTTGTTTGAACTACATCGCTATGTAAGGATGGCGATGCATCACGATGTAGAAATTCCTACATCGCCCTTGCCCCTACTGGGAATATAAAAGTGCTACTTCCTCAGCAGACATTGGGTTCTGGAAAAATAAATCATGTGCCACTTTTATGCACAGTTAGATCGATATATGCTCGGGAGAAAATTGCTGAGAAGTTTCTTCTTCATTGCATCGCATGAAAAAATTCCAGAAAAAAAACAAAGATTTTTATCCGACTTATACCACAAATTTCAAAGAAAAAGTACAATAAAATGGACAACTTTAAGTTAGTACATATTTGTTCTAAAATTAGATACAGAAAATAAAATTAGATAATCTTAAGAAAAACCTTACCTTTTTTTGTTTTCCAATTAATTATTTGTTTTATTAATTTTGCTTGTATGTAGAATGTTTATTTGGCCAAATTTATGTTTAGTACAGGAACTTTATTATTGCATGAACAATTATCTGCCAAAATTGCAAAAGGTATTTGAAAATATAAATCTTTAAAAAATGCAGATGTGAAATAAATCTTTTGGTAAAATGAATTTAGTGTAATGTTTGTTAAATAATTATAAAAATATAACTTTACTTTTTACCCCTAAGTTTTGATTTTTATTTCCAAACATGTGTAACATGAAATCAATGTATAATATACAAACATTTAGAATATTGTTATAATTATGAAAAAGTCTTCGTCTGTCCTTGTTCCGATTATTTCCGTGATGTTGGATCCATCCTAAAAAAGTTTTAAAAAGAGAATATATGCATAATAAGTAAAGGTTTAAGTCCATGGGTGTATGCCCTCATGCACATGGATCTTTTTTCCAGGAAAGTTTTACGATTAAATTCAGCAGTTTATTTCTGAAATAAAACATGTTTTCACGATTACTTTTAAAATCTCAGTTCTTTTTCTTAAGTTAAAAAGCTACGATTCGCTTGTGACTTTGAAAAGCATCTGATTTAATTTTCATATTTTTCAAAATATATTTTTATTTTGATGCTGTCAGTTTTTTTTTTTTTTTTTTCAAGCAGATTGGAAGAATGAGTTATTTTTACAGCGGATGAACAAAATTTTTATTTAGGCAGCTAGACTCTCAGTTTCTGAAATTAATTTCTGAATAAAATTCTAGAAGTAGAGTTTCTTCAATTTATCGAGAATCAGCATTATTTAGCCATTAAACGAGTTAATTTTTTTGCACATCAAGTCGTAAATTTTCATTTTTTGAGCTATAAAAAAATCAAGGGTGCAAAAATTGTTGATTTGTGATTTTTTTTTTAATTTATTTTTTATTTTAACCGATAGCCAAAATACACCGTTTTTTTTCCCCGATTTTCGTGTTCCGTTTTCTTCACGAATGTTTTCTGAGTACCCCCCCCCTACCCAAATTAGTTCCAATAAAGTACTTAGGAATTAAGTAGTACTGAAACTGGTGATTATGATTTTATTTGCACTTTTTTCAGAGATTTTATTGTGCTATGTTATCAATAAACAACATTTACTTACCGAGCTTTACCTCCTTAAACCACTATCAAAATAGAATCAAAAATTCAGGGCTCCAACACTCGAAGCCACGCTCCCTTTCATAAGTTAACTAGTAATTACATAAAGCTATCTTCTAGCTGATGGATAGGGATTTAGTAGGAAAAAAAACTGATTTTTCTGCTATGCTGGGAGTAGAGTACTTACAAAACGGGGCGTAGCTTAAGGGCGTGTGTACTTCGGATTTTTTTAACTCAGCTGGTAATGATTTTAAGAGGGAATGTTGCCAAGTAAAGTTGTTAATTGATAGTATAGTACCTTGAAATCTTTAAAAAATATTCGAACAAAATCATAAAATCATCAGAGTCAATCACTAGTACAAAAATATTCAAACATAGCTCTACTTACTAGTTTGGGACGGAGACGAAGGGAGTATCACCTTTTAACTAAGCATATTTGATTTTTAAAATATGCAATTTTCACGCAGTAAATAAAAAACGCCAAGGGAGAAGAGTTGCCAAAGATAGGGGAAACCCAATAACAAAGTGCATTTTCTTGTTTGTTTGTGTCTTGAGAACTAATTGACTGATATCAATGGATTTTTTTTCAAAGGTATATAATGAAAATAGGGACTAGTGTGGTGAGCAAAGCTTGTTACATATATAAAGCTTATCGTATATTTTCATTATCCTTTTAATTTTTCATATATTTTCCTTATCCTTTTAATTTTTCATATATTTTCATTATCCTTTCAATTTTTCAACTGAAGTTCGGTTAAATTTTCAGACATTTTACTTTATATTCAGCAAAATCACAACTCCAACTAAAAGATTTGGATTTATTGGAAGTTCATCTATAAAATGCTTCTTAGTCTGATTTAAGGGGACACTGGATCTTGAAAACAAACCTTTTTAATTATTAATGGATTTGAATGAAATTTTTACCATATACTTTAAACACTGGTACAAGCTTAATTATAAAATTTCGGTAAAAAATTTTAATTAGAAGACCAATTATTTAAAAAAATGTTAATAACCTTAACGATAATTAACAAAACTTTGAAAAGTCCCTTGCGTAATTATTTTGATTTCACAACACTGAAACTTATTTTAAGTCCTTCTCAATACTATAATAAATAAAACAAAACTCAAAAAATTGTCCTCATATTCAAATAAATTCAAAAAATAAAAATTTCGAAAATGCCCAAACTTTCTTCTTCTTGAACGTCCAGTGTCCACTTAATGTAGACCGGGATTTCTCACTTTTTGTTGACAATATCTTGAGGCGGCAAATATGGCAATAAATCTAATGCTGCATTTATTTTAGCTGTAGAACCTATGTATAATGGAAAAATTCATAATTATGACAAATCGTGTAACACAAATTGACATAGAAAAACTTATAAATTTAGTGCATGAAGTGGGAAAATAAACAACAAAAAATGCTTATTATTGTTATTACAATTTTCAAATATACTATACTATCTTTTCTTTTTTGAGCAATCACGATTGCTTACTGCTTTCATTTGACTGTTTTGAGGTCCTATCATTTTATTTTCTCGCCAGCATCCTCTGTAGCACCACCGTCACGTCGACCGGCCGGCCTCACGATGCTGCTCCTCTAGCGAAAACCGTCTCCAGGTTGCGTCAATATCCTACACTTACACGCATACATACACGCACGTACACAAACACATACACACACAAGCACATACTCAAATACATACACACACGCATACCTACACACAACTACCCACACACTCATGCCTGCACACAGAAACAAACACATATGCCCATACACGTACACATTCTCCCCCCCCCCCCCACACACACAAACACTCATACACACAACTACCTACACACTCATACCTGCACGCAGACACAAATACACATGCCTACACACATACAAATACCCCCTACACACAAACACACATACTCCCCACCCACATAAACACACACACTCGTAATTGCGAAAAACGTAATTTGAATTCAAGATGTCAAAATTCAAATTAATTTTTCTTTTTTTTTTTTTTTAATCGAGGTTAAACATTAAAACTTCACTTCAATAATTTATTTTAATTTGCGGAAAAATTGAAAAAATGTTGGAAATATTCTGCTGAAATATCAAGAACAAAGAGTTCTTTATGGAAATTAATATTTTCTCTATCTTAAAATGATTTTATCAAATTGATATCTACTTCATGTTTATGCAAGTAAAAAAAAAGGCTGCACAAATAATGAACATAAACACTTATTGCTAGAAACATCTGCCGCAGGGAAAGGAGATTATTATAAACAACGTGGGGTAAGCTGGTAAGCATATTGGGGGATTGGTATATAGTATTTGTTTAAGAAAATAAAAATGCAGAATGAAACAAATTTGAACTATTAAACTAAAAAATACACTTCGTTTAACAGAATTATTTTTGTAAAATTCATGGAGAAGAATGAAAACACATAACCATGTACTATATTCCATGTTGAAAGTAAAAACTTCAAAGTTCTATGCCTTTTATAAAAGCGCTGTATTTATCATCTGGTTAGTTAAGCTACGTGAGGGGTTTTTTTTTTTTTTTTGTAAGTTTAAATTCGTACAAACTCTTTAGTCATGTTTGTAATTTTTTTAACGAAATAAAGGAAGTACGCTTTTGGAAACAAATGTCAACGAACCAACATTTTCTTTTGCAAATAAAAAAAACAACGCTAGCTAAGCCTAACGTGGAGGCGACTCAAAGTTAACACACACAGAATTCTAAACCTAATCGAACCGTTCGTTTTCAATTTTTGTGTTTTAAATACAACTGCAAACACAACACTAAACAAAAATGTAACAATACATAAAAGAAGGCACATTGCACATACAAATTTCAATAAATACTAACCTTTTTTATGAATCCTTTAGAATAATTGAGGTAAGATAATTTAACGCGCAAGTACAAGATTGAAACGAAAACTCCCAGGATGCACTGCAATGTGACGAAATCGGGACGAAATAATTTCGTGAAAAATTTGAGATTTCTGGCTTCGTCAAATATCACGTGATTCGGTGACGAAAGGATCGTCGAAAATTACGAAATAGTGCTCGAGGATTGCCGAATCGTCAAAATTGAGCGTTTCATTTTTGACAGTGAAGTAGCTACAGAAAATCTGGCAAATTGGTAGTGCTCAAAATAAAAAACCTCATAAAAAGCCTTCGCCTCATAATGTGTGACGTGAATAAGACGTAGTTACTCATAGCCCCAAATCATCGCAACCACCAGACTTTACTCCACTAAACTTATTCGCTTGGATTATGTCAAATGCAACGTTAATGGGACGGTGGACTTTGTTCCTTTTTTTTTTTTTTTAGTTTTCACACTAGAGACTTAAGGTTCTGTGAGCGTATGTATTTAAGCATAAACATATAGAGTATCACACAAAAAAAGAAAAACAACTCTTCTTTTATTTAAAATTAAAAAAAATTAAATATTTGTTAAAAATTTTAAAATGCTCCATGCGACTTAAATTTTTACATTTTTGCTTAATTTTCTCATTTTATTACATAATAAATCATTAAAAAGAAAGTTGGTATTAATTAGCAAATTCCTTAAAAATAAACTTTTTGAGAATTTTTTAAAAATACTTCGATAAAAATTCCCCAAAATTTCTCTTGCTAGTAATTTTGAGTCAATTTTTTAAAACCTTCCTGAAGTTAGATTCTATAATGCATACCAAGATTTATTATTTGATAAAACATGAGGTTAAATTTTGAATTTCGTGTACTTTGAGCGAAAATTGTGTCGCAAGGAGCATTTTGTAGATATGAAAGTCGAGAAATTTTCGTTTCGAGTAAAATGCAATTAAAGTATAATTTTGTACTTACGTTAAAAATTTACCTGGACATCTTTTTTAGTGTTTTTATTTGTTGTTGAAGCATGTTTAATTGCAAGTACAAGATTATAATAATATTTTAATTAAAATAATAGGAGAGATTATTAAAATTTAACTTTTCCTGCTTTGTTTACATCTAAATAGCCGGGTTTGACAAAAGTATCTCATGAAAAATTATTTTGTGTGCAAACTTTAAACAATCGTAACTTTGGTAAAAAAAGCTCAATCGCTAAGTGTTTTTTTTTTTTTTTTTTTTTTTTTTTTGAGTTAGGAAGAGAAATGTTTGAAGTACAACAAAACACAAAAATCAAAATTTTGATTTTTTAGTCAATTTTCGCCGAATTCAAGGTCTACCGTCACTTAATCAAGAGAAGATTGGTAGCTTGAACAATTAGAGGTGGATATTAGGACTGCTGTAGCTCAAATTACACTAAAATCATTAGATAAGTCGGGAATGGAATAGCTGCAATTGTGGCTTATTATTAGAAGTGGCTGAGTTGAATAATGTGATGCTCTATTGCACAGTGCTTTTGTATAGGTATCTTAAATTTCATAATTAAAATATTTTGAGCAAAAATATGCAGAACTGTACTGTGTGTGAACACCACTGTATAAAATAATACGTGATTAAGACAAAATGGTTTTTTAACGTACTTTAGTAATACATACATTACAAAAATAGAGTATCCCCAAAAATGTATCCCCTTTTTGAACATCTATAACATGGACAATTATTATGACACATAAAAGTTTCTAACATAAAAATAAGAAGAACCAATGCAGAAACTAGCAATTTAACGAAATAGCCCAAATTGCTGGCCAATGTGGTTCAATCACAGCTGATAATGCAGACCAATGAAATTAAAAACGAAAAAAAAAAAAAAACCCACTTTGTTTGGTAATAACAGGAAATATCCAACGTTATTTAGCACAAATAAACATATTTCAGAATACACGTGTTTCGGGGTTTCAAGGAACCCCTTTTTCAATTCAAAGGTGTGAGCTTCTAGATGTAAAGACACCCAGTAAAAGCAATGAAAATGGACAGCAGACAGTTTAAATATCAAAATAAGTAATAACAAAAGCAAAACAAGACAAAATGCAACTCAAAGTCAAGATTTATTGCATGACTCCCTCCCGGAGAAAATTCTGAAATTTGTTTATTTGTGCTAAACAACGTTGGATATTTCCTGTTATTCCTTGGCACAAAGGTATTTATTTATTGCTTCACGTCGTTTGGTATTTGGGCACATAGCATCTCAATGACTGCTCTTAACACGTGAACTCTAATAAGTTCAGTGCGGTTAGCTTTATGCTTGACATGTCCCCACAAAAAATATCGGGTCAAATTTAGAGACTATAGGGGATGCATGGGAGATTATCGTCGTATGAAGGTTTTGCATGATGCTACTCATAATATTCAATTTTTCGGTCATGATATTCTTCAGTAAGAGTGTATATACAGGATGTTTCGTTTTAACCTGCAAGACCTTTATTTTCGCAACCGGTAGTCCTAGATGTATACTTCCAATTGCAAAAATATTCAAAATCAGATGCAGAATTAAGATATTGAAAGTTTGAAGTGGAAATAGATATGAGTTAAAAAGTACAAAATGTAGCTTTTTATACGGGCCCCTAGGTTCCCTAACTTATATTTAGGGAAATAATCTTCATTGAAAAATAATTCCAACACGAAAAGTTTGAAATTAATACGACCAATATTCACCGAGATATGAAACGCAGCGTTTTGTGACTTACACCACTTTTCACTCGCCGTCAATCACACAGTTTGGGGGAAAATATAGCGGTTAACAAGTGTTTAAAATTTATATGTGGGCATAGGGTGTGATTTTTCAAATTTTTCCAGGTTTTGTAGTGTGTTTTAGGATATCACGGCATTACATTTACATTTATTTTTGAATAGCGATGAAAAATAAAAATATCTTATTTTCTTACTTTGACGACCTTTCATTATTCTGAAAGGGCGATAAGTTCAAATCTCATCTTCTGTATGGTCCCTTAAAATTCAAATTGGAATATCTCCTTGAGTTTTTGTCGCACAAATGTCAAAATTATTGTGTCAGTAATAGTTTTCAATGGAGATTATTTCTCTAAATATTAGTTAGGAGATCTAGGGTCCGTATAAAAAGTTAAATTTTGTAATTTTTTACTCTTTTTTATTTTTCCTTTAAATTTTTAATATTTTAAATCTACATCTGATTTTGAACATTTTTATTATTGGAAGTACACATCTAGGACTAAAGGTTGCGAAAATAAAGATCTTGCAGGTTAAAACGGAACACCCTGTATAGATCTAAGAATAAAACATTTTTATTGGGAACAGTTCAAAATTCAACAGACGATCTACAGCTCCACGAGCCGCTTGCCGAAAGGATTTTACAAGAGATTGAGGGAGCATTTCAGTGAGTTTTCCTTCTCATCTATGAAGGTGGATGATCCTCATCACTCGGAATGGTTCTCACCGGCATTCTGAATAGTTCCTTTTTCTTTAAACGCATTCGCCAAACGAATTATTGTTGGTTCCTTTGGTACATCTCTTTGAAATTCCTTTCTAAACTGTTTTGGCTCTTATCTCATGTTCTCAGCTTTCCAGTAGTACTTAAGAGTGAATATTCTTTATTCAAAGTAAGATCTGAATTCAGCCAATATTTTAAGCCATCACATCCGAGAAAAGCTTTTCATCCAAAAGATCATACTTCTTTGCATGGAAAAGGGTGTTCTTTGTAATACCAAAATACGTGTCTGCAGTATTTTTCAACTTTTGTGCATCAAAACTTTGGCAATTTATTCATTTAATTTTCAAGCCCAAAAGTATTTATTTATTCGTTATTAAGGTATACATTTGTTTGGGACCTTTGAAATTCCTTTCTAAACTGTTTTTGTACTTCTGTCGTGTTTTTAGTTTTTCAGCAGCACGAAGAGAGAATTCTTATTACGCAAAGTTAAGTCTGAATTCAGTCAATATTTTAAGCCATCACATTTAAAAAACAGCCAAAAACTAGATGAAATAACAACGTCAAAAATCAAATTGGAAATTACTGCAGACACGTGTTTCAGCGTTACAAGGATCGCCTTTTTTAATGCAAAAAGTGAAAAGTACTTTTGCTCCTCTTTCAATGTAAAAAGTAATGTAAAAGTAAATTTTTACATTGAAAAGGGGTAAAAGTACTTTTTACTTTTCATATTGAAAAAGGCGTTCTTATTGCTCCGAAACAAGTGTCTGCAGTAATCTGTAATTTGTACTTTTTAACGTTATTATTTCTTACTTTACTTTTCAGCGCAAAGGTATTTATTTATGTTAACTGTTTCCGTTATTGAATTTAAATCAGGGAATAAATGTGTTTGAGATTGTTGAAATCCCTTTCTAAAAAGATTTTGCCATTCTCTAACGTTCTCAGTTTTACAGCAGCACTAAAGAGTGCATGAATTTTCTTAACTCAAAGTTAAGTCAGACTTCAGCCAATATTTCAAGCCAACACACTTGAAAAACCGCCAAAAACTGTGTCCGTTATATTCATTAAAAGAGAGCATAAATTTATTTGGAACCCCCAGTAGCGCATTTTCCCCAAACAAGACATAATATAAATTTCTTGCTTGAAATATATTAGCTGTGTTATGTAAGACATTTATATTTCTTACTTGTCAAAGCGCGACCGGAAGCAAAATACTTTTACGACAGACCAACAAAATATGTAAATTAAAGGAAATTATCTTCCGCGAGTTTTATGAATAAATTATAATTTCAATTTTTGATTTCAACGAGGTTAAGGTGTTGTGACAGCTAACAAATATTTATTTAACGTGATAACTTCTTTTTTAATGTTCTGCTCCAAACGTTTGCTCGTGGGAATTAAAATTCACAGCGTTGACAAGAAAGTTGACATCTTTAGTCGACACAATGACTTTGAAAGAAAAACGATTTAAGTAGAAAAAGGAAAGAAATTATCTGTTATTATTATTTGTGGATTTAAAATATTTTTTACCGTAGCTCTCATGTTTTGTTCTTTTTTTTTTTTGGCAATACCAATGGCCTACTGTGACAAGCTGGTATTCTTTTTATATTAATGGCAGTTGCGAAAATCCTGTCAAAGTTTGCAGTAATTTAAATTTTAATAAACCGAGTTCTAAAAAGTAAAATTGTATTGCAATAAGAGGACCTAAAATAAAAAATACAAAACATAAACTAAAAGGTCTATTGAAAATTAGCATTAGAATTAAATTTTAGTAGTTAAACAAAATGTAAATGCTCTGCTTGTTTTTCTTAATGCAAGAAATGATACTATTAGTTGAGCACCTAAAAGAATTAAGCATAAATATTTTTATCAAAATGAAAATACTTAGATTATCTATAGTAATGGAAGTAACCTGAGATTTAGTTCCGTCTTCCAACCTTTGAAAAAATATTGACTAAAACAGTAAAATTTAACGCAATTTTTAGAAGGATTTGTTGGTAATTTTACGATTAAGTAAAAAGAAATCAAAACCATTAAATCATTTAAATTTAAAATCAATTGCTTTGAGGTTAATTTAGAATGAACAAACAAAAATAAAATTGGTTTTTCATTCAATTCAAAGATAAAACCAATAAGGTAAACTTTTTGATTTAAAACAGAATCCCAGAACTGAAAGAACGCAGCCACATAAAGATATCCTTGAAAACATTTTCTGCCACCGAAATTTCGATCGATATTTCAAAAATCGCCGCATTTTTTGCCTCAAAATAATGGTTGTGAGATTCATCCAAATTAGGTTGATCTCAAACCAGTAATCAGCTATTCGCAAGCATCGTTAACAAAACTTTACACGAGTCTAAGTCGCTAAAATTTAGAGCTTGAAATATTTCATCTATTCAGAATAAGGTGCGAAAATGGCTAATAATACACAACTAATGACCATCAATAGCAATAATAATAATAATAATAATAATAATTTGAATTCTAAAATTTTGAATTCAAATTATATTTTTCGCAATCACGAACTGCGACAGGACCCTACTCATTGGAGTTACTGTTTCTAGAAACGGTTCTTGTCCGTTATTGTTAAACCTGCCCCTCCTCCTGGGTGGTACCTGTGCATAGTTGTGCGTGTGTGTGTAGGCTTGTGTGTGTATGCACGTAGGCGTGTGTGAGTGTATGAGTGTGAAGTCGTGTATGTGTATGTGTGTGAATTCGTAAGTGTGTGAGTGTGTGTGTGTGTAGACCATGGACGCCTCCGACAAGGAGAAGCGGATAGCTCAGGACCGGAGGATCAAAAGATCTTTTAATTTTTCCATTACGGGCAAAGCCGTGCGGGTGCCACTAGTTCCTAAATAAATCAACTATGTGAGTTTTAAACAAGCGTATTATTTCAACTGTCACCGTTTCCCGACTTTTATTCTTTTATTTGCCATTTAGACATTCAGAATGAACATCTCATAGTTTTATGGCTTATAACATCTCGTTCTAATCTTCAATATTTAGGAAAAGCTCTTCTGTCTCTCTTAAGGGATCTTAACAAAAGAATTATTGTCTTCTCTGTACGTGGTTAACAAAGGACTGCATTCATACTAAACATCTGAATTATCTATTGTTTCTGAAAGAGAAAATACAGTTCAAGTATTTTCTGCTACTTTCATGCTCCCTATTTTTGTCAGTGTTAGTTCTGTAAATTTACTCGTTTGTTATCTGAACTACTGAAGATTTTCGGATGTATAAGTGTAAGGCATGATGCAATCTTGTTTCTTACTAGTATCAATATCCCGTTTAAACATTCATGTATATAAATAGCTGAGGACGTGTCTAAATTTTTAACAACTGCAAACTGTGATAAGAAACACTGTGCATGTTTCTCGAGGAATTCAATAACGATTTTCTGAAATAATGAACTTGGTAATTAGGATTTACAATTTGTGTACACTGTTAAAAATTCAGGAAACTTTTATGGTAACTATTACTGTAAAACGGAACGTTTACAGTACAGAGAAACATATACAACAAATTGTACCGAAAAAATAAACGATAGCAGCGCCAATTGATACACCATGTGACTTACAGTGCAAAGCATATAACACCGTATTTCCCCGCAATTGACGTGTCCCAACTCGTATGGTGGGCAGCAAAGCCGCCTACCAATACGAAGGTCACGAGTTCAAATCTGTGCTTGGTATTTTTTAACTCTCGTTTATTCTACTGTAAAATTTTACAGTAAAATACGATTTTACGGAAAAAAACTACTGGCAACATAGATGCCAGTAACTTTTACCATAAAATTTCAGGATTTTTTTTAACAGTGTAGTTGAATTTGTTTTTTCCCCCATGTTATAGGATGTTCCTATTAAACAAACATTTGCCAAATGGTTGTCATAACTAATGTCATTAAGACATCGCAGGGTCGGATGGAGGATATTACTATAATACTGTGCTGTGCATATACAGGCGTCCCTCCTATAACACGGTTCATTCGTTCCGTGTAGAATTCGAAACCGTGTTATGCGAGATTTTTTAAAATGACTTTTTAACTTATTTCTTACACTAATTAATCATGTACATGGTAAAAATCATGTGAATATACATCGTATTGTATCCAAACCGTGTCTCGTGTTCTACCGAAACCGTGTTGTACGAGAATTCGAAATAATGTAAATCAAGGGATGTGTATTGTTTGACCACGGATTGTATGTAATTTGGCAATCGGCCAAGCTAAGACGATTCCATCTGAACAAATCCAGCAGGGAGAAGGAAAACACATTGATGAGATTCTGATGCACACGTTTTATAATGTCATCTAGCGTCTAATTAATTTTATTCTTTAAGACGAAAAAGAGTGGAAACAAACAGTTGCTATGGAAACAAAAGGAAAATAAAATGCTTTCATTTTTGGCAGGAAATGTAAAATCAAAATGGTAAGCTCAAAGTTTTGTAAAAAATGTATCAATATTTTTTCTAAGTAAGAATATAAGCTCAAATATAGTTTAGGTTTAAAAAATAATTGCCGTGAACGAATTGTCATTTGTAAAAAAAAATGTGTCTAAATAATTTAGAGGTAAATGCGCACATCCGAAATGAACAAACTACCACCCCTGCAAACTAATAGATGCGTCTATTTCCGCCTATACCGGATATTAGCCTTTCCATGCAATCAATGATCAGACAGTACTATGTTATATCGAAACCAAGTTTCATAAAAACAAGATAAAAACTTATTAGAGTTATCAACCATTAACAGAATGCCTTAAACAAAAATGAAATTCCATGTTTTTTAAAGATAACATGTGTGTTTTATCAAAACTGTGTAGTATTTCATTCAAGTTTCGAACCGTGTAGAATAGAAACTGTAATAATAATCGCAAATTTGGTACCGTGTAATATCAACAAGTATCTACAAGTACCGTGTTATACGAGGGACGCCTGTACGGCACATATGTACACAAACTGTACTTTGAAGAGACCAAAAAAAAAAAGACTTAGGAGTTCTACAAATAATAAGATTAATCTTTCGCCTTTCTATCGAAGTTATTATGGAATTTATGATAATGTTCTTGAGTTCATCAAATGTCGTTTATTATATACTAGTGGTACCCGCACGGCTTTGCCCGTAGTGGAAAATTAAAAGGTCATTTGGTTCACTTGTATATTTACAAATAATGGATGATGAATTTGTGGTCAATTGACTTGCCCATGTTACGGTTCCACGTTATGATAACTTGGTAATTTACTCGTCCATTTTATAATTTTGCTTGAGAAAATTTTCTTAAAATTGCAAAAGAAAAAGAACAAAATCGAATTTTCGAAAAATCGCTTTGAGGTGCTCACAACATGCTTCAAACTAACTTTGTACCAAATTTCATGAAAATCGGCCGAACGGTCTAGGCGCTATGCACGTCACAGAGATCCTGACAGAGATCCAGAGATCCAGACAGAGAGACTTTCAGCTTTATTATTAGTAAAGATTTATGTTATTTTCTTTCTAATGGGGCTGCGGTAGAGGCACTGCCTTTTGCATATCTAGTGCAATTACTCGGCAGCATCCACTCCCTTAACATAGAACCACTATTATCGGGATGCCATTGCCACGAGAATTTTAGCGCCCAGTTTCCCCTCTAGGTAGAGGCACCTGGTCTCTATTCGATGCGAAACTCTACTAGTAGTTTAATTTGCCAAGAGATACTCTATGTCAAGCGAGTAGGTACTTTCGAGATATGTTTTACATGCTGCATAATCATTCGCTGTAGACATTGTCGGGTTTTTTTTTATGTTAAACAGAATGTTTAACAGTAAGTAACAGTAAACAGTTTTTTTTAAGTTTGATAGTCCTTTTTTTTGGCATTTTTCCAGAGTTGGCCTGCTTGGCGTTTATAATAAAACTGATTGTCATTTTTTTTTGTTAAATTGCTGTCAAATTTTAAACCTGAATTTTCACGTTGAATAATTTTTTTAATGAGTTATTTGATGAATGTATAAAAATTGGAGATAATCTAGTCATAAATGAGAGAGATGTTAGGCTCTGAACCTTAGTTTGGCCTTTTTTGGTGCTGTTACTTTATAATGTGACTGTTTTGACCACCAAAAACAGAAATGACATACATATTCTAAAGCATCTTTTAAAATATTACCATTGCTAGCTGCGTCACCCGGCTTTGCACGGTCTATCTCGAAAATAAAATTTATGTCAAGTGACGCATGTTAAACAATCAGGCTTCAATAAGAGAAAAAAAATACTGCAAAATTTCTGGACGAAATAATCATTTTTAAAGAAAGAAATCAAATATTTCTGAATAAATTAAACGCAACCTTCCTGATTATCTTCTGCTGGCAGTACAAAAAAAAAAGGGAAAGAAGATAATTCGCCAAATAATAATCAAAAGGGGATAGTACCTCAAAACAAAGCCAAAATTTTATTTAGTCACTGCCGAGAAGAAAAATGGCAGCCTTCTGAATGGTTTTCCCGCTAATTTAAAATGAGATCACGTAAACGATAATATTTCGACATGAAATTCTGTTCCATTAGGCTAAAAAAATGCTTTTAAATTTTTTCCCGACGATTTTTCAACCTTTGTTTTTTTTTTTAAATCTAAGGAATTATTTCACTTCCATAGGTATTTTTCGCGGGCTTCCGAAGGGCGCCAAATTCCGATAACTATTTCGGGTAGAAAGAACCATTTAATGGCGTTTCGGGCCTTAAAATTAAAATTCGAACTGTTCGGTCCCTTTTTTATCGTTCGAAAAACCCTCTATATTCCTTCTCGGGTGCCGAAGTACCTCACTGCCAAATCTGGTCGTAACTGTAACGTACACTATGGAGTTTTATATTGAACATACACACACATATATATTCTTTGTTTTATTTATATAGATTATTACTAACGCTTTGTGTCAAACGAATAGTTAACAAAACCTATTCAACTTCTCTTACGTCTTACAACTAACTATATATAGTTGAACTCTCTTAATACAATCACGTTTAATACGAAATCAAGGTCAAAACAATCATCTTGTTCGTCAAGTTTCGTTTGCTATTTAATTACATTAAAAATTTCACGTACAATACGTGCATTAAATTTAAAGTTTTGGCTTCGATGAAAAAAATTTCTAACCTCTTTACTTAAAATATTCGTACTACTGCAATTTTCTTTTTTAGAAATTGTTCATAAAGCCCGTTCATTTGTATATCTTTGAACATTTCAATTCACTCGGAGATAAAACTGTTCATCTTCCATCGTGGATTACAAACAATTCAACGATTGTCGATTATCATTTTCCTTTTTCAATATTCTCCAAAAACATTCATTTATAAGAAATAGGTGTTTTTTTTATCTGAATGTGCTAATAGTTAGATTACAATGTGTGTAATTGTAGGGGTGTTTTTTAACTATAGGTAAGCATTTCTTCGTTTTTTCACAGTGTCACTCATTCACGGTTGTTACGAATAACGGTTAATACGAACAAATTCGTAGATTTTTGGCATTTCGTATTAACCGAGTTCAACTGTATAATATAATCAACAAAATACAGTTGCCCACGATTAAATAACTTTGGAAATTATGTTTCACGTGTATTTTACTTTTATTTTACGAGAAAAGGTGGCAATATCTCCCCTTTGAAAATAACCCTCAGTTCAAATAATAAATTACAGAACGTAAATTACTTTTCTCCACTAGTTCTAGTAAAATAAACATTAACTACCTGATTACATTTTTCGGTTTATTCAGCAGCGAAAACTTTAAATTCGAGAGTTTGAGAAAAACCTTGTTGTTCTGACAGGTTCTTGACATATGTATGACATAATGCGTTCGAATCTTTTCCTTCCTTTTTTTTTCGTTGACAAAATTCTCCCCGCTGGGAGACAAAACCACTACCTATGACGCAAATGTTTGGAATGACTAGAGAAGTAAACTGTAAGAGAGGATTGAAAAAGATTTTTTATGTAAGCATTGAAAATGGTATTTCTTGAACAGTCAGGGTACTATTTTTAAAATGGGGAAACATTTATTCTGCTTTTAGCTCCACCTATCTGTTATTGCTTTAACTATATACAATGCTCCAAAATGATATTTCTCAACATGCCCGGGGCATGTAAAAATTCCGATCGGGCATGAATCTTTACCCTTACATGACCAGCTGGGCATGTAATTATTACAATTTTTAATTTTAATAACTTATTATGTAATATTTATTTAAATATTTTTTATATTGTATATTGAAATAATTTTTGATTCAGATATAAAGCTGTGAAATTATTTTTTTGTGTGATTAATACTAGACAACAAACTCAAATATTTTTATATTAACCAATGAAAAAAAAAAACCTGGGCATGTAAAAGTTTATTCGGGCATGTACCTTTTAGACAAACATGCCCGGTAGGACATGTAAAGTTTTTAAGATTTTTCTAGTCCTGGTAGTACAGTATGTAGTCTGGAAAAAAAATAGTGACGAACATTAAAGCATTGAGTAACACAGGCAACTTTAAAAAATTGATACTCATATTGCAATATTTTGTTGTAAGTCAAAAATTATTTTTGTTACCATAAAATGGTGAAGTACTTGTTATTAAGATTTTAAATATTAATTGAAACCTCCAAAATTCAATGTAGCAACAATTTAGTTAATATTAAGCTTATTTGTATTTTAAATAAATTGTACAATTATTTTAGATACGGGGCAAAGTGAAATAGTTTGTTTCATTTACTCACTCAATCTTTTAATACAAATCACTTACATTTTCATTTATTAAATAATTCATTTACATTCATTCATTTAGTGATTCACTTATTTAGTCATTCATTTAATTATTTTCTTATTCATTCATTCTTTTACTCGCTCATTTATTTTTCTTCGTATATCTATTAATTCATTAATTTAATTATTCGGGTTTATTTTCATTATTTTTTCCTTTATTCATTTAACCTTTTATTTACTGATTCTTTTGTTCAAAAATATGTTTTATAATCAAATGTAAAATATTGTATTAGAAAAATATTTTATTTTTCATTTTGCCCCATGGAAAAAAAAAGTGAAAATTTTCCACCTTTTTTTGAAGACTCAAATTTATTGCCAAAAATAAAAGATACCGTTTCAACACAAGTTTTATTATTAAAAAAAATGTTCCTTCTTTATGTACTGTAATTTTCAAAACAAATCTCCGATTTGTTCATTTTGAAAAAGTTTAATCATTTTAGCCATTTGTTTCACTTTGCCCCACATTCCCCTACTTAAAAAATGTATTATTTAGTTTTGTCATTGTATAGGTATCAAAGAAATACCCATTGAAAAGACAAACATAAATAAATAACAAAAACCTCCAGCACTCAGCATTTATTTTCTTGTTTCTACAAATAGATGGATATGGAATTGATAAGGCCAAAAAATTCGCATCCGCCATTTTATGACTGATGATTTTCTAGAATAGATAAAACGAGGCATATCCATAAAAAAGAAACGGTGATTAAGATTCTGAAAATAAAAAATAAAAAAACTTTTATCCGGTATCCACCAGTACACTTATCATAACGATTATTTGCAGCGTATAAGGTTATGTGTATTCTTATTTCTTCTCAATCTTAAATGATGGGAATTAGTAACCTGTAAGTTTTGAATTTAGATAAGGTTAGGTTGTTTAGGTTCACTTACATAGGTGTTTTTTCCTCGAAAAAACGTAATTTTTTTACAAAAACCCTTATTTTAATATAAAGTCTGATTTAGGTAAGCACTGAAAAAAAATGAATAAAATCAAACTACATACGATTTGTAACTAAGACGACGAAAATTTCGTTCTCTAAATAAACTTTAGAAACAACCGTCGTCATGGTAATCTGCAAGTAAGCAGATCATTTCAAAAATAACGCATGCGCAGAAAGGAAAACGTTAGTGGAATTTCTCCTTTCAGCGTACGAATACAAGAAAATATTAGCATTTTGCACTTTGATCCAAGGACACTGCGAATGAAGGCAATGAATGGAAGGCAAGAATCAAATTTCTGATACACTGTAAATAATTTCCGAAACGTTACTGAGTATTTCCGATTTACGTATGGGAGTTCAATGGTTTTTATCCACTACAAGGAAAAATCAAGTATCACTGACAAAAGTTTCTCGAATGGGATAGTTTCCAAAATTTTAAAAGTATTTTTTTCTAAAAGAGTATGCATGAAAACATAGAATCTGTGTGACAATTTTTTAAATAATTTCTTTAAAATTACTTAGATCGGTGCTCTTTTATCGTTTAACGCTTCTGCCGATGATTCACAAATGATAAAATGCCATTCAGTGTTGCCATTCACGGTCCAAAATATTTAATTCGCATCTTTACTTAGGTGTATTGACAACGATATGGTTGATAGCAAGCGTAGAGCGCAATTGTAATTCGCTGCGTGATTATCATAACGTGGAAATGCGGTAGAAAGATGCGCCATAGTGCATCACTTGTGACATCATAAAGACCACGCCTTGTTTGATGAAACGGACATTTAAAAAAAATAATTAAAAAAAAACTTGGGAAAATGGAAGTATTTTCTGAGTCCATGTTTTTTTCTTTTCTTTTCTTTTTTTTTTTTTTGCTTATTCTAACAATTTCAGTGACAAAATTATTACTTTTGACTGATGGAAACAACCCCATTGCTACAAGTTGCACGAATGCAGACTTTATACTCTTGTGAAAAATATTTTTAGCTCCCAGTTTAAAGATTAACTGAGCGTAATTATAAAGTGTATGGGCTTCAGTTGGATTATGGCCCGTCCAGACTGTTAAGCTCCCAAAGGGAGCGAATAAGTCAATGGACTACTTAGCTTTGCAAGAATTTGCAAATTTTACTTTGCAAGAAATGCCATACTCACGAATGGTACAACATGTGCTTATTTTTGAAAAATTCGTATTCTCAAACCAATTCGACATGTTCTTCTTTTTGAAACAGCCCTGTTCTCATAAATGATATCGTCTGATTTCATTTCTGAGTAGAGTGGTATTTCAAAAATGAGAACATGGTGAATCGGTTTTGAGAAAAGGTATATTTTAAAAGTAAGAACTCTTGCTTTTCAATTCCGAGTCAAATTGTCAGGAAACCATTTTGAATAAGTTATGCTCTTAAAAATAAGCGATTCTGTTTCAATTTCAAGAAATGTGTTTCAACAGTGTATAGACCGAAAAAAACTGGAAATGCTCTAATAGTACAATTTGTTTTTCTTTCTTTAAATCAATCTAAATATCCATCATGATTACGGTTATTAATGTTTCCATTGTTTGTGCAAAGAAATTAAAAAAAAAAAAAAACATAATTTTGAAAGTTTTTAAAATCTTGTGATTAAGGTATAAAATGTCGCAATTTGAAAAATTAAGGAATAATTTTGAACAAGATTTTATAATCTGTTTCTGGAATGAATCAGTAACCTTCCAAAAAACTTTGATAGGTTTATATTGAACACTTAGCACTTTCCTGGTGGTAAAGGGAAGGTGGCCAACGATAAGATAGAATTTCAAGCATTTACTGTTTAATTAGGCTTATATCGTGCAATAAAGCTATAATGAATTGAGACTGCATTTCTTCCTCGTTCTAGGCTCAGTCAATCTTAAAGGACTGTAACTGAGTTGAGGGCGAAACAGCTAATAAAGAAGCTGAGTATATCTTCACACTGTTAGCTCAAAATGTTTCTCAAAACTGAAACCTCTGAATTTAGGAAACTCGTGCATACTGGTGAAAACTTCTGGAAACCCGTGAAGTCTCGGAAGGTCACCTAAAAATAATCTGAAGTTTCAGATTTTTTTTTAATGTGAATTTGTTAAACTACAGTGTAGTAAAAAATATAAAAAATATATATTTGGATTTAAATTATATTTCTTCTCTAATGTGTTAAAATTTTCAACACATTTTAGACAAACATCCTGCACATAACACATTTATAAACGAACATCCTGCACCTAAAACATTTATAAATGAATATCAAAGTTCTCGAATATTAAACTCAATATCATTGCATATTTTATTTCGAAAATATGCTTAACAGAGTTTAGGAATCCTAACTTTCGAGAAGTTGCTTGATCAAGTATACTCAGCTATACAAACTCAAACGCATCGAGATAGTTTGATGCTCTTAGACATTGAAGTAAACTTTATTGTTCCGAATTTTCAGTTGGAAACTGCTGCTTTGACATTTCCTTGACATAAAGCATTGAAAACTTTTATTACGTCTCGAGAAATCGCGTCTCTGGGGAATCGAAGGTACCATCTGTGTTGCAAGAATTTGAAAGTTTTCGGATAACATGTTTATAAATGTAAAAATATAATATGCGTTCAGGGTAAAAGCATGTTAGAAATTATCAGTTTTCATTAACGTTTTACAAAAGCTGAAAAAGCGTAGGGATTTCTTGTATGAAGCTTTATATTTAAAATGTAAACCGCAAAATTAGTTATTTGAATGATATTCCTTTTATTTTTCACTAGTGGTAACCGCACGGCTTGTAGAAAAATTAAAAGGTCTTTTGGTTCGCCTGTATATTTACAAATAATGTATGGTGAATTTTCTCGCCAGTTGGTTTGTACCCATGTTACGGTTCGCAATATAATAATTTCGTATCTCACCAATTGGCTTGTGCCCATGTTACAGTTCCACGTTATGATAATTTCGTAATTTACTCGTCCATCTTGTGAGAATTTTATTCTTAAAATTGGAATAGAAAAAGAATCACATCGAATTTTTGAAAAATCGCTTCGAGGTGCACACCCCCATGCTACAAGCTAACTGTGTGCCAAATTTCACAAAAATCGGCCGAACGGTCTAGGCGCTATGCGCGTCACCGAGATCCTGACAGACAGAGAGACTTTCAGCTTTATTATTAGTAAAGAAAAGAAAGTGCTTGGAGAAAATGTTTGAAATGTATAAAAATAACAAGAAAGTTAATGGGTAAATATAAGGAAAAGTGCCAATTGGACCATATTTATTTTCAAAAATATTAAGAAAATAATAAAATTAAAAGGGTATTTAAACTACACACTAGTAGCTTTTTTTTTTTTTTTGAAGGGGCAAGGTCAGCATGACAATACCCTTCCTTTTAGATGGGAGGGGGGGGTGCTGTATTTTTGAATTAGTATTAGGGAGAAAATAATATTTTCGAGGCACATTTCAGAAGATTAAATGATTTTAAAACAGGAGATAGTATGAGAGGAAAAGCGATGCATTTAAAGTGATCTATGGGGTGCAAAAATTAACTCTCAAGAAACTCGTTACACAAAAAAATATGTGAAAACGCTTCGTTAACACAAGCTGCTGTTCGGTTAAAAAATGGTTTCTACTTCGATGTTAGATTTTATTGTTACAGACATGACGAATTTCCCGCTAATTAAAAATTCGAAAATTAAAATGATCAATCCCACAGTACATTGTGTAGTAAAATGAGGGGCATAGTGAAATAGTTAAGATAACTTTTACTTTTTTTTTTTTTTCAAAATGTGCGTTGTATTTTATAATAATACTTGCATTGGGATGTTATTTTTCATTTCTGGAAATAAATTTCTCGCTTCAAAAAAGAAAAATCATTTTGTTCCATGTTTGACGCAAAGAGAAAAAAAAAAAAGAAATATTTTATTTTTCATTGTCAAAAATATTTTTCATTAAAGAAATGTATATTTAAACAAATGAATGAAATAATTAAACTAATAGGTTTAAACAATAAGCTAATACATGAGAAAAAATAAATGAGTGAATAAAATAGTGAATGAAAAGAAAATAAGTAAACGAATGACTAAATAACTAAATTAATAAATGAAGCAGTGGTTGGAAAAACTACATTTTTTTTGTAGCGAACTACAACTACAACTACTTTAGCACAAATGTAGTTAACTACAACTACAACTACTTTTTCCAAAATGTAGCAACTACAAACTACTTTTGAAATGTAGTCGCTACTTCACTACTTTTTTAAAAAATAAATAAATAAATAACATACACATACACACCGTTTGAGGATTGAATGAAATTTTTCAGATTGATATATTGGCTCATTTGAACATGGAATACAGAAGACCCTCGTTTTACACGGGTTTATTTTACGCGGTTTCGATTATACGCGGTTTAAGATTTGACACCTTTATTTTATTTTACGTGGATGAGTTTCGGTTTTACGCGGTTTCGGCAATTCGCAACTCCAACGAACTATAGGGGGCACTGAAGTCACTGTCTAATGGCGGAATTGAAAACTACAACAAACGCACATGGTAACGAAGAAAATGCTAAAAGTGTTGTGATTTTTGTTCGTACGTATGATTTTTTCGCTTTATTCTTTTAAAATTAATTTTCAAAGTCTTGTGGATATTCTGGCCCACGTAGAAAGAAATGAGAATTCAAGAAGCATTACTAAACGTCAAAGATTCATGCAAACTACGTAGTTCGTAGTTCTAAGCAGCTATTTCCACGATGTTGAATTCGATATTTATCAATTCTTGATAAAACTAAATAATAATTGTGGCCTGACAAGAATAACAATTAATGATAGAAAATTCAATGTGACATTACAAATTGTTATCGAAAGAAGATGATACTTTTTTGCCTTGCTTGGCTAGCGCTTATTTTTTTTTCCATTTGTAGTTGAGTTATTTCTCTCGAATTCCCGAATCGGTTCATTTAAAAATTTTCTGTTTCGATTTTTCTAATTTCTGAGTTACGATTTAATTGTGTCATGTTATGCAAATCATCAACAAAATTCTCACGGATATATGGTGGTAGTTTTCTTTTCAGTTGATTGACCATTATTTCCTTTCACTTATCGAATTCTGTAATCTTACTACCATTTTATTCCACTCATGATAAAAATTAAAAATGGTTTAACTAAAAACGCGAAATCTCGCCAAGGCTACTTTGCTCGCACAATACTAAAAATTAATAACCCTAAACAAATTTGGCGAAACCTTTCAGCTGAGAATAAAAGGAATAAAGTAAATTCTTTCTCGGTTATTCATTTTGTTCTACGATAATATATTCAAGAAAATATTTTGCATACTGTCCATTCCAACTAAATGCTGCTGTAAAATATGGTAAGTTTAATTAATTTAAGATTAAAAAAAACCCCATATTCTTACAAATTCATACAAAACAATAAAAAATTTTACCTGGTATAACGTTATCCAATTTTGTTAATCCAGAGTTTTCTTGTTTACGCTACCACCATTTAATACTTTTTTGAAAGAAATAAGGAAAACTAACATTATTTTGAGAAGCT
Source organism: Uloborus diversus (assembly GCF_026930045.1). Taxonomy (NCBI): domain Eukaryota; kingdom Metazoa; phylum Arthropoda; class Arachnida; order Araneae; family Uloboridae; genus Uloborus; species Uloborus diversus. Next base: position 17,696,139 of record NC_072736.1, on the reverse strand, counting down.
CGAGAATACTACTAAGGGACGAATTAATTTCTGTTGTTGAAGGCGTTCTTAGACATGTTGAATGCGTTACTCAGAACAAACTGACCGCGTTTACGTCAACAGACACACGTGATGCGCAACGTGGCAATGTTTTAGGTGCAGACGCAGTTTTATAAATCACCGCAAGGTAGCGTATTCGAGCGCTGGAGTTCCGAATGGAAACAGATAAAAATTTCCCCTCGTTCAAAATCCTAACTCCTAAAGATTGCAGATTGCACGTAATAAACTGCATTTTTGCGTGCTAATAATCGAGCTTGGGCCACTGGAGACCTTTTTACTTTCTTCTATATCTAATATATAGAAGAAAGTATTGGATTCGTGCAAATTTTCGAATTTCGAATTTTGACGGATTCGTACGTTTTGAGGTGTGCTGAGTCCATTTCGACCATTTTTGGAAAATGTCTGTCTGTGTGTGTGTGTATGTGTGTATGTGTGTGTGTGTGTATGTGTGTCACGTCTGTGTGTGACCAGTTTTTTGTGGCCGCTCTACAACAAAAACTACTGCATGAAATCGAACGAAATTTTGTACACATATGTGCCCCTATGTGAACTTGTGCCCATTAGTTTTTGGCGCGAATTCCTCCAAGGGGGGTGGAGCAATGGGACGTTTTTCGAATCACGCGTGCTTGCTATTCCTCAGGAAGTAACTGGCGGAATCAAACAAAATTTGGTCCATATGTTGGTATTAACAGGAACAGGTGCTGATTCAATTTTGGTGTCAATAACTCAAACGGGGGTTGAGCTATAGAACGTTTTTTGTCGTCAATTGTGACTGCTGTATCTCAAGAAATAATGAACGGAATGAAAGAAAAATTTATCGGCAAGTAGCCCTTAGTGGGTATAAGAACTGATTTTATTTTTGTGTCAACAGCTAAAAAGGGGGGTAGCGCAATCACCCGTTCTTTTTTTCCATTTTGAGTGCCCTATCTCAAGAAGTAATGCTACGTTCTGGTTGAAATTTGGAATATATGTGAATCCATATGTAAACAGGCTCTGGTTCAATTTTGACGCCGATTGCTCCAAGAGGTGTTGATTTTTTTTTTTTTTTTTTTTTTGCGAATAAAAATATTTTTATTAATGCAACAATAAGAAAGATAAATCGTAATAGATTGTCGTCTGCGTATTTCTCGTGATTTTAATTGTATGGAAATGATAGGAAATATTATCTCAATGATTTAAAATTTAACTGTTGCCATCTTATGTTTGTTAACAAATAAAATATTTGTAATTAATTCAAGCAAGGCTTTTAAAATAACTTTCAATTTTCGCTCTTTGCTTTGCTTTTACAATAATTCAGACATTGGGATGGTCGTCAAGTTTTTGCATGTGTAATTTTGTTTTTGTTGGGAATATTGCTTCCTCGTCAAGCATGGGGAGGGATCAGAAAAAAAAAGAAAAATATAGAAGAAAGTTTCGTGATGGCCACAACATACTAGTTTGCAATTGGTCCCAGAGCTCTTTCCAGAAGTAAAGTTATTAAACTCACACAGTTCAGAACTTACTGGAAGAAGAGCTTTTAGGAATGATAGAAAACCAACGAGGATACCGACTTCGTTGACGCATAACCAAGTACGTTCACCTTTAAAATTTTGTGCCTTTCCTAGACAATAGAAATGATCGTTATGATTTTTTAGTGAAAGAAGATTCTATCATGGAAATGACGCAAGTGATCACGCATGCGTCAATGCTCTGCAAAGAATTACAGAGAAAAATTCTTAATGACTGCCAAAAGACTATCATAGTCAGCTCTTCATTATAAACAGAACACGAAATTAGTTTATGTTTTCTTTATGCATGTTGTGCATAATAATCGATATAAGTACACATTAAACTTATTGTACAATTAGTCATCACTGGAATGAAGTATTTTTTTATCTACGAAACCTAACCCTATTTTAACACTACTATTAGGTCTCAATTTACGCAATTTCGATTTATGCGGCATTTCCGTGGAACGTAACCCCCGCGTAAAAAGGAAGGTCAAATGTATTGCTATAAATTATATATTTTTTTCTTGCCTTTACTGAAACGATTCGTCAATCCAAACATTTTTTACCATTTGCACGAATATTCCCTGCAAGAAAGGATTTTAAAGTGGTAGGAATTAAACCTTCAAAATTTTAATCCTTTCCCGACAGTAAATAGTATTTCATTCAAGAAGTGTAACTCGGCTACTTGAAATTGAGATAAATTTAGTCTTAATTTGATTTAAATTTTATATAGACATACATAAACATAAAATTGATTTAGATGATGAAAAGCGTCTTTTAAACGAAAGAGAAAAGCTTTAATTTTCAATATATGAGTTGATTTTAAAGGAACTTATATTTCATAGGAATTAATTGCTTTTGCACTTCAAGCTAGGGTTCCGAACCTGGACACCATCTCTTTTCTTACGCCCCTGATAAAATGAAATAAAATCATTTTTCAATTTTACCGAATAATCTCAAAAACTCACAACATTTAATAATTGATTTTTAATATGTTAATATATCAACATTTAATCAGTAAAAAAGAAAAGTAAAGAAATAGGGAAAATATCCCAAACGGTACTACTAATTATCCGAAACATGAAACATAACTAAAAATGCTTATTTACTTCAATGTGCAATTTTTAACAACAGTGGTCTCGGGCTACAACGCAATTCGACAAACGCGAAATGTCTATATAGCGAGTTTTACTCGAGAAACGAATTTTGCAGCTGACGCGAATTCCTCACCCGCAACACGAAAATTTTCGGAGCGGAAGCGCAGGGCTTATATCACCTTCTTTCTTGGGTACTAAATATTAGTTTCGTGAATGGAATTTCCTTTTAGCATCACTGAAAACCAAAATTCCTCGCACCGTACTAGTCGAAACGTCATATTGTTAATGTACAAATCGCCGCTCCGCATTATTTTCGTTCTAAATATTAAGTTGATAAAACATAATTTCACAAAGCTAGCTGTTTATCTAAAGTTTGAAACGCATCCCTCGCGTAAGTTGAGATCCAACTGTATGTGCAAATGGAATTGATACTGAAAGCATTTTGCTTAAGGGGCAAAGTTTGCATGAAAGGGAAAAACTTCGTTTCTTTCTTTCTAAGCCATGCTCTATTCAAGGCGAATATTGTGAAAATGTGTAAGTTTCTATGCCAAACAAACTAATGGCGTCAAACAGATAGAACGCGTGGCGTCAAAATAATATATCAGAGGTCAGCTTGTATTTTTCAGTCTTACGAATCTGATTGGTGCAAGTTTTACTCGCAAAAGACTTGCACCAGTCAGATTTGTTTGAAAACGCGTTCTTTTTTTTTTTTTTTTTTTTTTTTTGAAACTTTATTCAAAAGTAGTTTTCAGAAATCACTACAAACTACTTTTTTTTTGTAGCGAACTACTCGCTACTCTACTTTTTTTAAAAAGTAGTGCGCTACACTACAAACTACTAAAAAATGTAGCTACTACAGTAGCGTCGCTACTTGTAGCGCGCTACTTCCAACCACTGAAATGAAGGAATGCAGGCAATTTAGATAATGAATTAATATTTAAGAGATTTAACAAATGAATGGCTAAATAAACGAAATCAACTGATTCACTTTGCCCAGCATTCACTTGACAAATCATGTTAGTCATTAAAAATTTTAGCAATCCTATTAATGACTAAAAAAGTACTGCATTCGACATCAGTAGATCCCAATTGAAACTAAATGATTTTTTTTTAATTATCATTTTATAATAACAAAAAGTATTTTTGATAAGCCACCAAATATTACAATTTGTGTATTAAATTTTGAAAAGAACTTGCATTAATATACCTTGATGTTTGAAGCTATTTATTTTTGGAATGGAATCAACTATATGTTTAAGAGCATAGTTACATTATTCTTAGGTAGGTGGCTTGGTAAACTGAAAATATTTCACCTCTTTACTTACAACTGCTGAATAAATAACGTTCCTTTTTTACTTCCTTTTACAAAAAAGGAAGTATTGTATTCGCAAAAGAATTTTCACTCCAAATTCGGCCTTAATTTCCGTTTTGCTCACCCCCGAATTGATGTTGAGTTTCTTTTCAACCCGACCACACACGGATAAGTGCCTAAGACCGTATAATCATCCGAAATATCCATTTTGACATTTCCCGAGTGAATTGCGGCAACTTTTCTCGGGACGTCCGTATGTACGTATGTATGTATGCGCGGATGTGCGTATGTACGTATGTATGTCGCATAACTCAAGAAAGGTATGTCCTAAAAATTTTAAATTTGGTACGTACATTTCTAGTGGAGTCTAGTTATGCACCTCACCTTTTAGTTGCATTCGTGTGTTTCTAAAGGAGTCTTTTGTCCCTTTTTGGGGGGAAATCATTGTTAATTTCGATGTATACTCAAGTGGTGTTATAATTTGGCGGACACTTGGCGATATATCGCCAGTCTTTTGGTTGCCAAGTTTTGTCGCCAAGTTGGCGAGAAATTTGACGTTTTTTTTAAATATTGTTTTAATTTGGCCATTGGTGGAGACATTCAAAGAAACAATTGAATCACATTAAAATTACGAATAATGGGAAAATGACATTAAAATTGGAGTAAAAGGAAGTCATGTGATGCACACATCAACTCGTTTTCATCATAAGGACCTGCTTTGATTAGCAGCACTTAATGCTAGGTACGTTTCAAATGACGCCCCTGAACAAACATCCAGCCGGACTACAGCTGTTTTGGTGAACTTAAGAAGCTGCTTGCATCTCTTTTGCTTAGTTGATAGGAAACCCTAATTCTCACCAGGAGACTGGAGGAAAGACAAGTCTCACAACAATCACTTCAGCTAACAGTTTTTGAGAAATTACAATTTCGACCTTCTAATTCAAGACCTACTGTTGAAAAACTTACGGCTTTATTTTCGGGACACAAGTTTTTTTTTTTTTTTTTTTTTGGTATTTTTACTTATAAAAGATGTTGGGCTCGACGGAGTCTGTGACCCTGTAGCTAATTTTACACAAATATATTTTTAAGCATGATGTGTTTGGTACTCAAAAATATTAGCTTCTAAAGAAATAATTTATTATGGATTTCTAAAAATAAATTTGAGACTTTATAAAAATGTATGAAAAATGTATAGTTTGTGATGAGCCAATATACAGTGCTGGCCAAATGTTTAGACTAAAGAGTTTTTTTTGTTTGTTTGTTTTTTTTTTTTTTTTTTTTGTACAACATTTGTACTAAAATACTATTTATTTTACTGTTAAAGTACAGTACATACTGTACACTGATTATTACGTTATTTTAGCATAATTTGATGTTTGCAGGGAGCAGCACTATCTGCTTTGTTTATATTCTTTGTTTATCTACTTACCAGGAACATAACCTCAATCAGCTTAAACTAGTTTTTTTATTAGTGTGTTCTGTTATATTTAAAGTTAGTTTTAGGTAAGTAGTCAGTATGTGTATGTGAGTATATATAGTAGCGAGTATAAACTATTTTTTACCTCCTTTTCTAAAAAGTTCAGAAATGGTGTAAACCTTGTGAAAAATATGCCAAAAAGACTTCAAATGCTCATTAAGAACAAGGAAATGCATACTAAATATTACATAAATATTTCACTGTTCGTTAATGTGTCTATAGTTATGTAATCAATAGAGAATTTGCTTTTAAAACAGTCTTAGTCTAATAATTTGGCCAGCACTGTGTTTTATTAATAATTTACAGAAGGTTGACAATAATTTCAACAATGTGCAATTAACTCATTTATCAATTGAATAAATTAGATTAATTTGTTTAAAAAAAATCAGGTAGCTTTTCTAAATTTACTCATGCAGTCTTTTTTTACTGCTGAAAATTAATTTTTCGGTACTCTAGTTTTTGTTAGCAACTTTGAAAAAGAATTATAATTTTGCTAAATAAAAGTTGCGACGTTGTCACATCTTGCCGTTGTTAGGGCTCAAAGAAATAATTGAGTCGTGAAACAAATTACTCTTTTTAATAAACAACAGCAAGATAAAAATTAAAAAAAAAAAAAAAAAAAATAGGAAACCAAAAAAAAAAACTTCGTCTTCTTCGCTCCAGGGAGATTAAATCTTCCTAATACTTTAGTAAATGTAATTTAATACTCTGGAGTAAGGTTTGCAGTGTTTTATCTGTTGCTTAAGCAAAAGGTATACTTATTATTTGTTGCACGAGAACTGTGAAAGCTAAAACGTTCTTACTCAAGTATTGGATTCGTTTCTGAGTGAAGGGTAAATAATCATTTCTCTTTAATATAGCTATTGCACACTCAAAAAAAAAAAAAAAAAAGGCTCAAATCTCACGAAACTTTCGTTGTTTCTATATATGTATTAAAACGAGCTGATGTTACACCAATTTAATGTTATTTCCCGACTATTGCGATTTTAATGTGATTCAAGAGTTTTTTCTCTAAATATCACCAACAATGGCCACATTGAAACCAGATTTTAAAAAATAAAAAAATAAAAAAAATCCGCCAAATTTGTCGTCAAGTTGGCGACAAAACTTGACGACCAAAAGACTGGCAATAAATCGCCAAGTATCCTCCAAATTGTAACACCACTTGAGTTTGCATCGAAATTATCAATGAATTACCCCCAAAAAGGTGCAAAAGACCCCTTTAGAAACACCCGAATGCAACTAAAAAGAGAGGTGCACAACTAGGCTTCACTAGGAGTCTACGTACCAAATTTCAACTTTCTAGGACATACCGTTCTTCAGTTATGCGACATACATGCACACATACACACATAAACACATACGCACATACATAGGCATAAATGTCCCATTCCTCGTATTAAAAATAAGAAGTTGTGAATCCTCATGTACAAAATATTTATATATATTTGTGTTGTTAGTAATCATTTGGGAAATTAAAACTTGTATAATATGCTCACTGTAAAAAAAAAATAGTGTATCGTATCTCAACACCAAAAATGGTGGCAACTACTTTACACCAAGTGTAGTGTAGCGAAACACTACAGATAATTATTGGTGTTATCAAACACCAGAAAGAATTCTTGGTGTTTGCTAACACCAAGAATAATCTGTGGTGTTTCACCACACGACACTTGGTGTAAAGTAGTTACCACCATTTTTGGTGTTGAGATACACTAAAATTTTTTACAGTATACGTACATACAGACGTCAGAGAAAACTCGTTGTTATTAACTCGGGAATCGTCAAAATGGATATTTCGGGAGTCTATACGTTCTTAGGTACATATGTACGTGTGGTAGGGTCGAAAAAAACTCAACATTCATTTGGGGGAGAGCAAAATGGAAATTAAGGCCGATTTTTGAGTGAAAATCTTTTCGCGAATACAATACTTCCTTTTTTGTAAATGGAAGTGAAAAAGTAACGTCAAAGAAATTGTGAAAGGAAGTCAGTGGCGGGTCTGCGTCCATAAGACCCCATAGCACTTACAGCCTTGAAATTTGGTACAAAATTACTTCGAGCTCCGGGAATTTGTACCTTTTTTTAAATTTTGAATTCGTTTTTATAAATAATTTTTTAAGATAAATTTTCACGTTAATTTCCTCTTAAAAGGATGATAGATTTTCCACACCCCTTAACAATCTATCTTGTTCGAAAGAGATTTTTGTTTTCTGCATCAAATAAAGCTTGCTCCAACTTTCTCTATAAATTAGAACATCATATATAAGGGTTTCTATTTTAACCTAAAATACTAGGCTGAATTCAATTCAAACCCTTAGCTAAATGGCAAAATATGTTACTACAGACCACGAATTTGAAAGCGACTTTTCAAGCGTACAAAACTGCAATTTTGCAATATTCAGAAGACTCTCAGCACCTTCAGTTCTGCAAGTTAGTGAAAGTTAGTTTAAAACCCGTGTAAGGGGTGCTTTCACACGGAACTTGTAACGCGTTTTTAATCTGATTCTTTTTAATTGACGATTTAAATCTTTGCGAATCCAATAAGACTGCATAGGAATCTTCGAGGGTTGGTGAGTTACCGGGAGTATGGGGTAGAGCCTTCTGGTATTTGAAAAAATTGCTTTGCAAAAAATGCTCCGAGCAAACTTTTCGTCAAATTGAAGACCATTTCGTGAGATTTGAGCATGTGTTTCTTACCAAACGAGGAAATAATCATAAAACACGGAATTGGTGTTACGACTGAAGAGTCCTAAAAAGTAAGTGTTCCACTTCTGAGACTGTAGTGATGGGAACGTCAGAGCTGAACTCACTTAAAGTGAACGTTTTCTGTTAAAATTGGTTATGAAATGAAAGCCATTTCATAACCAATTAACCGTGCCTAAATCAGCAATTTTAAAACTAGTGTTCCTTAGACCAGAGTAGGTCCGCGTTCTGTTTTAACTCTCACTCATGAGTAACAGGACTCAATGGCAACAAAAAAATGACCTTCAACAAGTTTACTCGTGTGTCGAGCAAGTCATTGGAAATGTCTCCATGAATGTAATCAATTAAAAAGTTGATTGTTCTCATTCAAATGAAAATGGAAGTAGAACATGTACTGTCCAACCATGAATTGTATGAAATTGACAAGGGTCCAGTTAAGACGAGTCTATATGAATGAGGAAGAAAAGAAAAAAAAATGATGCGCACATGTTCCGCTTTCTCGAATGAGTTTCTGTTTAATTTTGTGGCTAAAATACATCTGTAAAAGCAGCTGTAAAAATTAATAGATGCGACCTTTTCCATTTGTAAACCGGATGTTTGCCTTTTCATAAAATCCGTGGCCAGACAGTACCTGGTGTTTCGGGAACACCAGGTGTGTTTGAAAGTTGATTCAACTAAGTTGCCTCGTGTGAAAGAGGCTTTGCTGTTGCTCTGGGGCGACAATATGTTGTACTAGCGGTTCCCGCACGGTTTTACTCGTAGTAGAAAATTAAAAGGTCATTAGGTTCGTCTGTATATTTACAAACAATGGATTGTGAATTCCTCGCCAATTTACTATGTTCATTTGCTGGTCCATATTATGGTAGTTCGCTCGCCCACGTCATGGTAATTTGCTCTTCCACATTATGGTAATTTACTCTGTATTGCTGCAGAGGAATTAAATCCGCCAATGGTGGCTTAAAATTGGAATAAAAAAAGAAAAAATTGAATTTTTGAAAAATCGCTTTGAGGTGCACATTCCTATGCTACGAACTAATTTTGTTTCAAATTTCATGAAAATCAGCAGAACGGTTTAGGAGCTATCAGCGTCATAAAAATCTAGACATCCAGCTTTTTTATTAGTAAAAATTATTGAGGTAATGGTACATACATGGGTGGGTGACAGCAGACAGTGTCCCATCTTACTGTAAAAAAATCGAAACGTCACTGAGTATTTCTATGTAACGTTTCGGGATTTCACATGTTTACATCTGTGAAAGGTTGACATTCCCCGTAAAATAAAGTATATTTGCAAAAAACTTTCCATAATTGCTACAAACTGCACAAATGCAGACTTTTCAATGTTGTGAGAAAACTTTTTAGCTACCGGTTTAAATGTTGACTGAGCGTTTTTGATAAGTATATCGGCTTTAGTTCGATTACGGCCCTTCCAGATTATCTAAGCCCCCAATGAGAGCGAATACGTGTCTGGATAACTGCAGTTTTGCAAGGCAAGAATTGCAGGCCAAATATATGCTAGGTTCTTACTTGCAACTCTGCCTTAGCTAAGGCCATGGTTTCATTGATGTTTCTGGAGCTTTCTAAGTAAAGGATTCAATCAATTACGTTAACCGTACCTAATTTGCCTCGAAGTTTTCCCCTGGCTGGGGAGATTTCCAAATTCTTCAAAAAGATTCAAGATAACTCCAGCAAGTGTACAATCTTTCAGTGGCAAACGTTCCTGGTTTTTGCAAGATATTGTTAAGGGTTCCGGTGCAGCTTCAAACTTTCTTGAAATGACGACACAGTTCTTGAGATAACACAGGAGATTTGTTTACACTATGTACAGGAAAAATCGTTAACAACTGTTAAATTCACCATAGCAATTACGCAAATATCAATTAACACCGTATACTCAACGATGGCACACGTATTTACATCCAAATACGCAAAACAACACAGCGAAATGGCTCGCAATCAACAGAGCTAATACACACAGAGAATAAAACATGCTCTCAGCTCAACGGCTCAGTCGAGGGTGACTTTTCCTAATGCGGCACGGTTATTTATAGACATCGAAAGAGAGCTTCACAGATATTCCAGAGAATCCTACTCCGTTCTACAAATTTCTCATTTCTATCCATTCACAAATTTTATCATTCAGAAATGGGGGAACCGTATACTTTAGTCGAATGTACGGGGGCTGTATATTCATTACAAGAAACTATTTACAAGTTACATTGCTACAATAATTTTAGATGAAAGATAATTTAATAAACGCCAAATTTATCTAGATTACGACAAATTAATCACAAAAAATAATTACTATTTACAGAATTTGTAACAATATGTTACTGGCAAAAATTGGGCACATTAGCTGCCAATTATTTTTTAGGAATGTTTCTGAATTGTTTTTACGGTGTTCATTGTCGTTTAATCAAAAACTACAGGAGCTAGGTCCTAACGCAAGTTTGTCAAATTTTTAAATCGTTCCAAAAGTATTCATATTGAATGCAAGATTTAATCTTGTTGAAAAATATTTCAGTTAAATCGATTTACTGCTTCAACGTTTGCACAAAGAGGTAACAATTAAAAGAAGATGTCACTCTCCAAAAGAACCATATTCCCTTTAAGAACCAAGTCTTAAACACCAACTGATATCAGAGCTAGACTACAGTGCTGGCCAAATTATTAGACTAAGACTGTTTTAAAAGCAAATTCTTTATCGATTACATAACTATCGACACATTAATAAAATAATTATCCAATATTTAGTCTGCATTCCCTTGTTCTTGATGAGCATTTTAAGTCTTTTTGGCATACTTTTCACAAGGTTTACACCATTTCTTAACACCTTTTAAAAAAGGAGGTAAACAATTCTTTATACTCACTATTATATATACTCACATACACATACTCACTAATTACCTAAAACTAACTTCAAATATAACAGAACTCACTAATAAAAAGAACTAGTGAACTGTTTAAGCTGACTGAGGTTATGTTCCTGCTAGGTAGATAAACAAAGAACATGAACAAAGCAGACAGTGCTGCCACCTGCAAACATTAAATTATGCTAAAAAAACGTAATAATTCAGTGTAATTTAATGTTAAACTGTACTTTAACATTAAAATAAATAGTATTTTAGTAAAAACAGTGTAAAAAAAAACCTCTTTAGTCTAAGAATTTCGCCAGCACTGTATAATAATAGTGTTGTAACGTATCGTGTATAAATTTGATGCTTACTTTAATGGTTATTTTTTGGATAAATTGTATTTTCAAATGAAAACCATCATTAGTACCTAACACTAGTTTCCCAATCTTGGGACTACCGTTGATAGAGATTTTTATATAAAATTTTAAATTTTTGATAATGATTTAGCTGAATCTTTTTTAACATTAAAGGTGTTTTTTTTTTTTTTTTTTTTGAAAAGTTAAATTTTGACAGTGGAAATAATTAAATTTTTTCAACAACAAATATATCAACTACTTGTAACAACAACAAATATATTCATCTAATTCTGTTAGAGTGCAATTTTGCAGTTTTTACGCTTACGTTTATACTTGTCTGTCACGTGACTTAACACCATTATTTTCAGTACTAAAACATTTTTAAAGTTGCTGAAGTTTTAATTACAGCACTCGTTTGAGACAAAAAAGAGCTTAGCTGCAGAAGTTTCTTTTGAAACGAACAAAAAAGTCAGTTGCAGTTTCAAATGTTAGGAAAGCGTTAATATCTGAAATAAAACAATATTCTTCTTTGTTTCAATTTCAAAAGAATCTTAAGAGCACATAATGTTTCTTTAGACGCACTCTCAGAGATTTCAAACAATGACATAATTGTTCTAAATGCTGAAAAATATTTCAGAAGGGTAAAAATGAGACAGTAAATGAGACAAAAGAATCTATACTTAAACGAAGAGCATCTGCTATCTGCAATTACAAATGTTTTGAATTACGACAGTGATTAAAATGTATCCGGAACAAAAGACGGAGTCAAACTACAAATTACTGAAATTAAAAGCGTATTCAGTGCTATGCAACAAAAGCTTAAGAATATTGAAATAGCATTCAAAGGAACGATATTTAAACAATGGCAATGATGGTTTAAGGAGCTATGTACTCGTATGTATATGATGAATACGCATTGATATTCTGAAACATTTTTTTTTAAAAGAAAACACAGTTTAAAATGTATTGGTACTTCATATTGCAGAAATTTACTTCACTTCCTTTCATAAGAATTACAATAAATCACACACACAAAAAAAAAAACAGACAAAGGATAGAAAAAAAGAAAAATTAATATAAAAACTTCTTTCTTACCTCTACACTACACTCATTATTCAATAGAAATATTTTTTCCAAAGGCATATAAGTAGCTTATGAAGGTGTTTTTTTTTTTTTTTTTTTTGAGCAATTATGATTGCTTATTGTTCTCACTTGACTGTTTTGACGTGCTATTTTATTTTCCCGCCAGCAACCTCTGCAGCATCACCGTCAACCGGCTCCTCACAATGCTGCTCCTACAACGAAAAGTCTCCAGGTTGCATCCATGTGCTACACACATGCGCATACATACACAACTACACACACACGCGCGCACACACAAATACATGCACCTACACACATACACAAACACACACTCAAACACATACATACACACACGCATACCTACAGAAACTTACACATACATACAAACACCTACACATACACACACACCTACACACAACTACCCACACACTCATCACACTCATGCCTACACACAACTACCCACACACTCATCACACTCATGCCTACACACAACTACCCACACACTCATCACACTCATGCCTACACATAACTACCCACACACTCATCACACTCATGCCTGCACACAGACACAAACATATATACCTACACATAACTTCCCACACACTCATCACACTCATGCCTGCACACAGACACAAACATATATGCCTACACACATACACATTCTCCACCACACACAAACACTCACACACACAACTACCCACACACTCATACCTGCACACAGACACAAACAAACATGCCATCACACAAGCACCCCCCCCCTCACACACACACATAAACACACATGCCTACATACACACAACTACCCACACACTCATCACACTCATGCCTGCACACAGACACAAACACATATGACTACACACATACACATTCCCCACCACACACAACTACCCACACACTCATACCTGCGCACAGACACATACACAGATGCCTACACACAAACAGCCCCCCCCCCCACATACACATAAACACACATGCCTACATACACATACACACACACATACATACACCTACACACAACTACACAAACACATACACAAACACATGCACACACATACATACACCTACACACACATACACAAACACATACACACACATACATACACCTACACACACATACACAAACACATACACACACACGCACACTCGTGATTGCGAAAAACATAATTTGAATTCAAGAGGTCAAAATTCAAATTAATTTTAAATCTGTTTTTTCTTTTTTTTTTTTGACACCTTGTGATAAACGAATTTGGGTACATAAATTTGTAATAGCTGAAATACATTGATGTAGAAAACTAAAGCGCAGTATCTGTGGAAAAGTCTTTCTGAAATGTTTGAAGAAACGCGCTGTGGATTTGATACTAATGGTAGGGAAATGCTTTAACTCGACTTTTTTTTTCGTGCTTTATTTTCGACGAAAACTAAATAGGCAAGCTAGCTAAATAAAGCTAAAGTAAATCGATAATAAAAATACAAATCTAGGATTTATTTTTTTCTCATGAAATATTTTTTGTGTATTAGTATAACACTGTCAGCATTTGATCTGACTTGAAAATACCATAAACAATTTAGGTACATTTTAAATTATGAAAGCCAAAGGCCTGATCTTACTAGTCAGTTAATTGGAAATCAGAAAGAAATATAGTATCTAATACCGTCAATCTTGTTTACCGCCATCACTGTTAATATTAAGCTTTGTAAAATTCGAATAATTAACGAAATAGACTTTCAATTGTTATTTTATTCCTCTAGCTTTGAATTTTCAAGAGGTTTAATTTACAAAGATGAATAACTCTGTTGTGTTATTGTAATTGAGAGATTAATGTACGATTCTAATGGGTGTTCTTATGCATGGCAAAGTATTCTCAGTGTCGAGGTGTCCCTCCTTGAACTATACTTCTTATTTAAAAATGTGAAATGCAAACATTTAAAAAAACGAGGACTGTTAGAAATGTACCTTTTCAGATGAATAGCAGATGTCTATGAATCAAGCTCCCGTGCATGAGCTGACCTTGAATATTTGTGCGCACTTAATTTTTTTCCTCTTTGTCAATACCTTCTTTCGCTGGCAAACAGAGTTTGACTGAGTTGTTGTGTAATGCTTTCGTCCTATTGTTGCATTTCCACAAAAATGGTGCAACGACTAAAGTAAAATTTTGCTACAAACTGGGGGACAAGCACAAAAAAACATTCGAAATATGCAAATAGTTTTCGGTGACAGTTTCTCGGACTTGATTTCGACGTTTTGGACGAAAACCCTAACATTTGTAGTTCAATATCTTTCCTGATATGACATCTTGGGACCTTGGGTTGTTCCCCAGATAGAAAAGGAGAAAGAAAAATTAGTGCTGCTTCAGTTTCGTCATTTCACCTGAAATTAAAATATCCGACGAAGGCACTGCACTTTACGTCAGTCAAACTTTGTTCGCCAGCAACTAACGGTATTGAGAGACGTGACAAAATTACGGGTGCACAAAAAAGTTCAAAGTTATCTCATGCAAGCGCGCTTGATTCTCATATCCGTTAGGTTTTTACACACACAAAAAAAGCTCCGATACTTCTAAAAGAACCCTCTTAAATCCCAAACCATTACTGAACAGCCAAAAGTATATCTTCCTATATATAGTAACGAATTATCGAGTAACAATCCTGACGTAATGTGTGTTTTGGGGTAAGGTGTAATATGCAAGGAAATGCTTTGTTTTGACGAGGCTGAACTGGATCCGGTAACTTAACTGTTTTACTGGTAATACTGTCATTTCAGGGGAAGGAAGAAATGAAAAAGTGGTCAACAATGAACGCTATCTACTGGAGTTTAGGATTCATCTACAGGAGTTAGGGTTAAAATGTAAATTATAAAAATATAGTGAAACCTCCCTTAACGGACACTCCCGAATAACGGACACCTCTAATTAACGGACATTTTTGCAAGTCCCAGTCCCTCAATATAGGCCATTCATGTAATTCACTCTGAATAACGGACACTCCGAATAACGGACAGTTATTTCACAAAAAATTTCCCTTGCCATCGTAGTACTTCCGTTTTTTTTTTTTCTTTTCACAGAATATCTTAGTAACTGCTTGCCTTACAAAACTTTTCATCCTCCACAACTGATATTCCACCCCCCCCCCCCCATTTCTTATCACTGTTTCTTGGAATTAAAAGGGTGGTAATTGGCAGAGGCAGCGATTGGGGCTTAAAAGTTGGGAGCAGAAAAAAAAAGAACTAAAAGGCATAGTACTTTTTGGGGCAGCAAAAAAGAAAAAAAAAGTCATAATTTTGTAACGGCTAGTTTTGAGAGTATTGAAGCCGATAAGTGAAAACTGATGTCAGTCTAACAATTAACGTTCGTTTTTCTTAAGATTTTAACGAATTTTGTACACAATAACTATTCAAAAGTTAAGATAAAAAAGAGGAAACTGGGCGGTTTTTGTAACTGGGGCTCTCGGGAGATGCAATTGAGCAGACCGGCGCCGGAAGTAGACGGCTTTATAGCGCCGTGGTTTCGTTGGGTTGTTTAATTTTTAGACATGAAAAAGATTTGCCCATATTCAAGGTCATATTGCCAACTGTCAATCATGTAATAGTGATACTTGAGATAAAATAAATAAATTAACAGTAAAAAGTGTGGAGGGGGGGAGGGGGGTTGCGCCGCCGAATCGCCGCCGTTGGTAATACAAAAAAGAGATGTCAAACTGTTTTAACTGATTACTTTAATTGATTAAATGCTTTTTAAGACAAGTGTGTGCTGTCAGTAGACCTTTATTAAGAAAAAACAGATTAATTACACTTGACGTAAAATGTAGCAAACCTTTCGCAATTGTTTCGATTGTGTTCTACAAAGGTAACAACAGACCATTTTGAAAAAGGTAAATTAAATAGTTCCTCCTAATAGCGGACACCTCCCAATAACGGACAAAACTTCTAGTCCCTTGACTGTCCGCTATTCGAAGGTTTCACTGTACTAGCTGTACCCGACGCGCGTTGCTACGCCAACAAAAAAATACATCATTATACTGATTTTCATGACAATCGGTTGAACGGGGCAGAAGTTGCTACTCTGCAGTGTCAGCTGGTGGCGAGTGGCTTCAATGAGCATATTATGCACCTTCTCCGTGGAAAAATACTTATATATAGCAATTTTCATAATAATCGGTCCAGGTATCAAGTGAAGCCGTGACTATACTCAAATTTTGCGCTCACGCAGTTTGCAAGATAATCAATCGCTAAAAATATCAAATAGAAAAAGTTTTAAATCCCCTCGTTGCATAAAAAGCCATAAAACAAAAAAGAAAGAATTTATTTGTTCAAACTCAAGGAAAGTGGCAACAGCTAACTTCTTATCAATGAGATCTTTCACGCGAATTAATTTCTGCAGCCGATAATTTTATTCGTATTTATCCAATGGATCGTGCCTTTAATTGGAATAAAAAAGTAACTATCGATCGGATTTTTTTCGAACTGGTCTATAAACATTCCCAGTACCAAAAATAACAAACGGTGAAAGTTTCAGCCAAATCTGTCGGGTAGTTTTTGAGTTCATGGATGACATACAGACAAACATTCATTTATATATATATATAGATTAACAAACATTCAATTGTTTCGTTCAAATATTGAAGCAGATTTCACCCGTCATACCACTACGGGTGATTTTCCAGTTAAATATAACGCTTATATTTCTTGGTTATATTTTCTATTTTTGAGTTAACTCAAATTCGATTATTCCCACCGCCACTGATGGTAACAATTTACAGACGTTTTATTCGAAAAGCAGAAGAATCTAAGAAGTCTTACAAGAACCCACCAGTAAATAAAATCGCTCAACCTAATGAGCAAACAAGATGTTCGGAAGCTGATTTCTTTTCAAAAGCAGTTAATGAGCAATCTGTTACTTCTAATGATGTGCCGGGAAAGAAGATATATATTTCTTTAAAAGAGCTATTTCCGTATGAAAAAGTTTTAAAGCTTTTTGTACTTCTAGTAGAGCTTTATCTAGTGGGGAGATAAAAAAAACAAAGTTCGGTGTTGGAAACATAGAGATCCTCGTTTTTTACTTCCTTTTACAAAAAAGGAAGTATGGTACTCGCGGAAAAATTTTCACTCAAAAATGGGCCTTCATTTTCATTTTTCTCACCCTCGAATGAATGTTAAGTTTTTTTTTCGACCCGACCACACGTGGATATATGCCTAGGAACCTACAGACACCCGAAATATCCATTTTGTTGACCCCCGAGTTAATTACCACGAATTTTCTCGTGACGTCCGTATGTACGTACGTATGTGTGTATGTGCGTACGTGTGTATGTGTGTGTGTGTATGTATCTCGCATATCTCATAAACGGTATGTCCTAGAAAGTTGAAATTTGGCACGTAGACTCCTAGTGGGGCCTAGTTGTGCACCTTCTCTTTTGATCGCATTCAGATGTTACTAAGGGGGTCTTTTGCCGCCTTGTGGGGGCAAATCATTGGTAATTTCGATGTAAACTCAAGTGGTGTTGTAATTTGTCGAACATTTTGAGATATATCGCCAGTCTTTTGGTCACCAAATTTTGTCGCCAACTTAAAGACAAATTTGGTGATTTTTTTTAAATTTTAAACTTGGTTTCAATTTGGCAACGGTTGGTGATATTTAGAGAGTAAACAATTGAATCGTATTAAAACTACCAATAATGGGGAAATGACATTTAATTGGAGTAAAAGGAAGTCATGTGATGCACACATCAGCTCGTCTTTTTATAAAGTAGGAGCAGTTTTCACCACAAAATGTTTGTCATCTTTGTCCACGCGCACGCACACAAATCGCATTCCCGAAAAGGAAAGTGATATAACTCAAAATTTTGAAAAAACGTTCTAGCTATTGATTCAAGGTCTAAATTTAAAGCTCCTTCTTGCTACAAAACTCGCACAAAGTAACTGGAGCGTGATGGCGTAAAAACGAAAAAATTAATAGTGACGTATCATTATTTTTTTTAAATATCCGGTTTCGGAAATAAGACGTGGTCTTTATGACGTGACAAATGATGTACTTTGGCGCGCTATTCCATTGCCGCGCTAAATGTATACGCTTTGAATGTCATCCGCGTAGCCAGGTTATGATGTGTACTAAGGGCATCAGTAAATGACATTTCATCACTTTTGATGTCATGTGCAGAAGAGTAAAAAATGAATTTCAATCTGCGCACCGATTAAATATATGTTTAAAAATAATAAACTTTGTCGAATTCTTTAAGAAATGGTTAACTACAATGTTTTTAAACACGCTCTTTCAAAAAAAAATATTTTTAAAATTTCGGAAACAACCTCATAAGAAGAAAAAATTTCGACCTTTAAGTATAAATTATTAGTTCAGACAACAAAAGCTACCCTCAAAACATTACATAATAATGTTTTTGCGCATATTGTAAAATTTAAATATCTTAAAACTGCTATTCTGTAACACCTTTTTTTCCCTCTAATGCTTTATTTTTGGGTCATGTCACTTTCTTTGCCGGAATGCGAAAGGTATGTTAACAAAGTTGAAGGAACAGAAGAAATTAAATATTCAAGGGAAAATGTTAAACATGTAAATTTTACCACTGTAACTGCAACTGATAATGAAAAAACTGTTGACAATAGGTGGAAAAAAATTTTAGTGTTGCAAGATATTTCCATTATTTATTTATTTTTATTTTTTTTTTTTTTTCGTTTTCTGAGAAGGATATTTATGGGTATTTTTACTCGTCTGAATGAACTGAAATCGATTTTAAATTTTTAGGGTTAATTTCGATGCATTTAGCTACATATACTTTTAGATATTTACGCCACGGAAATTATTTTAAAAAGAGCCAAATGGAATTCAATTTATTTAATTATGGGGTTTTATTCCTGTCAAGAAGATATTTAGTTTCTCACTCTCATGTTTAATACATAGTGAGCAAAATCACATCGTTTAATTTTTTCTCATAGCCGAACTCGCCCAATATTCCCGTTTGAAAAGGTCGCCATTTTGTTTGAAATATTTATCTTGCATGAAAAAAAAGAAACCTCATAAGTTTCTTATTTTTTCAAATGTCTGAGTTTATCAAGGCAACGTTTTCTGGGGTGTGGAGTCGCATAGCCGCTTGGTTTCAGAAAACATTTTAGATAATCAATCATAAAATAGGAACTAACCGTATGGTTTATGCAGAGTTTCAAGGCAAAAAAGGGAATACGATCTTTTTTTTTTTTTTTTTTTTTCATATCACAGTGAAGTCAGTTTATGACTTTAAGCATATACTGAATTCACTTTTTAAATATTATCCATTCAATTTTTACGATACTGATCTTAATTGGTAGTTTATATTCCCATTTATTTTACTGTAATTTGTTAAATTATTCAATTTATACAGCATTTTTCATTGTACAGCTACCCTCTTGGAAAACTTAAAAGAAAAAAAAAAGCCCAGAAATTTCAATATTTTTATTTTTACTTCTTAATTCCCAGATTTTTTTTTATTACTTCTTTGTCATCATTTGCGCAATTTACTGAAAAAAAAAAAAAATGAATAAAAGTCTTATTTTCGTAAAAGACAAAAAGTTGCCTGCGAAAAAAAGTATGTAGTTTATTCGTAAAACAAGACAGGATCGTGTTCGTAGCTTTTCCTGCTGAAGTTAATAGTCGTTCGTTAAACCAGCAATTATTTATATTGTCAAATTTTAAAAGCGTCTCCCAGCTTTGCACGGTCTACCTCGTAAATAAAAGTTAGGTCAAGTAACGCGTGTTCAACAATCAGGCTTAAACAAAAAAAAAAAAAAAAAAAAATCAGTAAAATTTGGCGGAGGACTGCGGAAAAATAACCAAAAAGGAAACATTTTAAATCCCCCGATTACAGGAAAAGCCCCAAATCAAAAGCCAGATTTTTATTTGTTCATATTCGAGAAATGGCAGCAGATCTTTCTTCTCAAAATTGTTACGTAAAGCTGAGATGAAGCACTGAATAATAATTTGAATAGAGAAGGCCTTCGAAAAATAGGGATTTTATGCCGAAATCAAAGTACCATAATTAATAGTTTTAATTCATATCTCCACTAATTATTATCTTAAGATTGTGTTAAATAGCCAAACGTAAAGAAGGGAGAATTACGAATCCATCGATATATGGTTCGATGGTCAGTTTACTGGCGTTCGGAAGAAGTAACTCGGACATAGATAGATAGATAGATTGATTGATAGATAGATAGTACTACTTAGGCTCAGTTTTTCTTTATATAAGATTCAATCAATTTGATTTATTTATCAAGCCCATACAATACTCGTGCATTAGCAACTTCATTATTTTTTTTAAAAAACTATCAATTTTTGGTTATTTTACATTTAATACTCGTGTACTGTCTAACCACGGATTGTATGGAAAGGCAAACATCCGGTTTACACGCGGAAATGGAAGCATCTATTAGTTTTCAGGGATGTCAGATTTTGCAGATGTATGTTAGCTTCTAAATTAAGCATTTTCCCCTACTTCAGATGGAGTAGCCTCAACTGGATGTTTGCCAACTCCATACAATCCGTGGTCAAACAATAATAAGAAATTCGTTACATTCACATTTTAAATACGATAATCACGTCTATGCATCGGTAGCGATTCTTATTCAATTGAATTCATGATCAAAAATTTACGCCTCAAATCGCTTCTTCGCTTCTTTTGAGTAAAACGCACTGGTTATCTTAGAGAGGTTTTACAGCATGCTTACGTAAAAAAAAAATATCACTTTTGATCGCATACAGAAGATCTGATACAGTAATATCATTTAACAGTGTTAAATATATGAATACAGGTAAACGGGAACTGTGACGAATATAGATTTTTGTAATTAAACTAGCTGCGTCGCCCGTGAAATTTTGCGGCAGATTGCGGAAAAAACCCCAAAAAGTAAACATTTTAAATCCCCTGTGATTACAGGAAAAGCCTCAAAACAAAAACAAGAATTTTACATGTTCATATTCGAGAAAAAAAATGGCAACAGATCTTTCATCTCAATGATTTTCGTCACCGCTATACATTTTAATAAAAGCATTGTTGCGGAAAGTTGAGATGAAGCACTGAATAATAATTTGAATGGAGGAAAGTCTTCGAAAAATAGGAATTTTATGTCGAAATCCAAGTGTTATAATTAACAGTTTTTAATTGATATCTCTGCTAATTATTATCGGAGGATTATGTTAAATAGCCAAACATGAAGACGAGAAGATAAAGAATCCATCGATACCTGGTTCGATGGTCAGTTCACTGCCGTTCGGGAGAAGACGCTTGGACATACATACAGTGGCTCCCAAAAGTCTTCGTAAACCTACGACTTTCAACGAAATAGGCACCAATCAATTGGTTAGAATTAATATTTCGGAATAGGTATTCAATTATAAGATCTATGATCAATTTTTAACAAAACTACATGAAAAGTTTTTAAAAAATATTAAAACTTAATTTTTTAAAAATCAAAACCCAAAAAATGCCGGAAATTTCATCTCACAAAAGTCTTTGTACACTTTATAAAATGTCTATATATTATTGAATAATCTAACTTTTGATTAAGTTATTAATTAGTAGAATATCACACAGTATTCATAACACCTTTTAAACGTCTGGGAATAGATTTCATTCTTTTTCTTTCTTTTTTTTGCGTAATTTCTGAGTAAGTGTTCTACCACAATTCGAGTCTTACTGTTTCTAGCTCTATTTTCGTTTTAAAGCCCTATTTTCGTAATCGAGCCTCCAGATATCTCTAAATACGTTACATTAAGATAAAATCTGGAGATTTAGGGGGTATTTTTTAAAGTTTAGGACAATTTTCGTGCCACTAGACGCAAATGTTGAAAACCGTGTACTTCTTATCGTTGCTTTGATAAAAAAACAAAGTTGTTTCCAATAACGAAATTTTTGGCTAAGAGTTCAAAATTGGTTTTTAAAATATTTAAAAGAACAACATGATTCATTATTTCATCAAAAAATTACAAACTACCAAGTCCTGATGCTGATATGCACCCTCACACTAGAACACCTCCACCGTCCTGATTGACTGATCCAAATAAGTTCTTAAGATTAAGTGCCTAATTTTTTCTTCTACTTACAGCTGTACAACAATTTAACCGAAAATGTTGAATTAATTTTTATCTGTAAGTAAGACGTGATTCTAAAACGTTTTTAGCTTATTTATAATTGATTTTGCGACGAAAAGCGTAAGCTTTCTGTTTTTCGCACGACCAAGAAAATTTCTGCGGGAAGAGGTCCCATTTAATCCAGCTAATCAGAGAACTTGGCGAACAATTTTAGGTGAAAATTAAATGAAATATGTTTCATTTAACTCTGCAGAAACGTTTACAGCACTCAAATGTGTATTTTTCATATTTTTTTTAACTTTAAATCTCCGATCACGTTTTGTCAACTTTGCCGGTTGACCTTTTCTTACCTTGTTTTCGGTCCGATTCCTTTCTTTAAAGCATTTTATCAAGCACTTTACTATACAAACAAATAAATTAACTAATTTAGGGACATTTCAAACCAACTTATCACTACTGTGGGGAAAAAATTCAAATTTTAAATGGTGTTTGCGGTTTTTACGAATACCAGCCATTTTCTACTAATAAGCACAATATTAAGGAATAAATAAACAAAAAATTAAAGCCAAATGACTTAAAAGGGTCAGCACAATGCAAAAATATTAATAGAACGGCATTTGATAATTTTAATCATGAATTTATTCGAAAATATTTGAGCGTACGATGACTTTTGTGGCGTGTTATTTCTCTGTCTCTTCGTTTTCTGACCCGTTTCAAAAAGAAGATCCGTCAATATTTTGAAAAAACCAATACGTTGTATTTAGAATGATATAAGAATGATGTGAAAAAATATTGGACTTCATATTCGAATTCAGTTTCGAGTTATTTTGGTTTTACTAAAAAATTTCAAAGTGTACGAACACTTTTGGGAGCCAATGTACATACATGCATAGATACATAGGTACATACGCTCAGTTTTTAATTATGTAAAACTAGCTGCGTTGTCCACCTTTAAAATAAAAATTGTGTCAAGTGACGTACATTCAACAATCAAGCGTAAAAAAAAAAAAAAAAATAAAAAAAAAAATCCATGATTTTCTTTTCAAACAACGACGACAGATATTAAAATACTTTTAAGATATTAAATCCAGAAAGATGGATTTAAAATGTGTAACCATGGAAACAGAAAATAAAATACGTTTAAGGAATTAAAATGCGAAAGAAAATGATTCACAATTTGAATGGAAGCGAGATTTCTGAAACTTGATTTAAAAAGGCTTGTAACTTTTTTTCCTTTCGAGATAAAAGCTTATTTTTTCGACCATAGGTCGATTTAAATCTGGAGTAATAAAGGTCGCTTTTTCCAATGACGTCAGAAAGAAAGCTGTGGGACAATTCCTTCACTTTTTATTAATTTATTTAATAAAGAAAGTAGTGCCTAAATTTCAGCTAAGCCTAAAAAAATTCGAGCTAAAAACGCAAATAACTCCCGCCGTAATAAAGTTAGAGCATTGAAACAAATTGCGTAGAACGCGGAAAATTCTACCCATTCTAACGATATGTAATATTAATATGTGCAAGTAATTTTCTCCCCTATATTTGTGAATTTATGTGAAAATTGGACGTAAATTGGAATAAAAAAAGAACTATTCATCGAATTAATTCGAACTGGTCTGCAAATCTTTTTAGGACTTAAAGGAACAAACTGTGAAAATTTCAGCGCAATCGGCCGGATAGTTCTCTAGTTTTGCGAGTTCAAACACACAGACGCTTTTTGGGGACTTCATTTTATACTATGTAGAAATTTTAACTTCGTTAAAGCAGTTGTTTTAGTTTTCACCGAGTTTGTTTCATATCACGGCTTATTTTTTCCCGTATTCTCCTGAATTGCAGATCAAATGTACCCCTAATAATGTGGACACCAACAACTTCTCTATATATATTCTATATATAATATTCTTCTCTAGTACTATTTTCTTGAAAATACAATACAGCTGCTAAAAACATGTAACAAAGTAAAACAAATATATTCGCGATGACAAGCTTTGCAAAGTCTTAAAAATATCACACATTGTTTCGAAAAGCTGTAAATCCAACAGCATATTATAAAATAACTATTGAATGTAACATGAATAAACAAAATATATCTCTAAGCTCCATTTGTTCTCAGATCGCAAATCTTCTTTGTTCTTTTCTATATTCAAAGCATACAGGGTTATGCCCTTAACCAGATCTTGGCAAATATAATCTTAGGTCGAAAGCAAGTTTATCCTTTGAAAACAAAAAAGGAATCATCTTGGAGTGCTTTAAATCAGTAAGGAAGTAAGTTTAAGGCAAATGTTGACATAAAAGCTCTTGCAGCATCCTGACGGGTTTTTTCTTGTGATATTTCAGCCAGTATTTCTCTTCATGATCAAAGAACACTGGGAAGTGGCTATATTGGTATTTTCAGAAAAAGAATGACTTATTTTGTTACACTGTTGCT
Organism: Uloborus diversus; assembly: GCF_026930045.1. Taxonomy (NCBI): domain Eukaryota; kingdom Metazoa; phylum Arthropoda; class Arachnida; order Araneae; family Uloboridae; genus Uloborus; species Uloborus diversus. Next base: position 17,671,229 of record NC_072736.1, on the reverse strand, counting down.
CTGCTGCTTAATCTGCTTGTGCGTTACATTTAAAATAATAGTGTATTGTTTACTTTTGTATTTAGTGAAATGTCTCTACAATTGTGCTTTTAGAGAATTTGAAGGGTAATACAGATTTAAAAACCTTCAAATATTTTATAGTATTTCTAACAAATTCCGTACGCCAACGCATGCGCAGAAATTTTGTCGTCCAGGTGCCTTATTAATATGTTTGTTTCGTATTATAAACAACATTAATATTCTTCGTCTGACTGTCACTGATTGTCCAGTGACTTAGTTACAAAAGTTTTTAGCCTTCCTTGATCCATGTTAATACGGTTTTTCCATATTGGGTGCGCGAAGCACTACCACTGAGCTACTGGGCTTCCGTACAAACACGCCACTACTTAATTTTCAGTCTGTTAAATAATCGATGAAATTTTAGTAATTCAAAAGCGTGGATGCGTGTATTCTCGTACGCGAGTTAGAAATAGTATTTCTGAATATAAATTGTTCAGACGCTTTCTTGAACACATAAAAATATGTTAAATATTAAAAACAACACTTTAAAATGAATTTTATTTGACTGTTTATGTTTGAGAACTGAAAATACAACAACAAAAACTAAATCGAATGCGTATAAAAAAATTTTGAAAAAAAAAATAGAACCGACTTCAAAATTGCTCTAAAAAGTGAAAAATAATTTTATTCTTTAAACACCATCGATAATGCTTTTAAACATAATTTTTGAAGTTGGCGCAAAAACAAAACGTAAAATCCAGTGTAACCATGCTTCGTTCATATTTTTTTTTCAGAAAAGCATCCAAAGTTACGAACGAAATTTATATCGTTATTCAAATATGCTGTCATCAATGCATAATGTATGTGATAGTGAAGAAACTGGGCCTGGTTAAATTTATAGTTGTATTTGAGTTATGGCTGTGAATGATTTTATCTATCGTTTTTGCGCCAACTTCAAAAATTATGTTTAAAAGCATTATCGATGGTGTTTAAAGAATAAAATTATTTTTCACTTTTTAGAGCAATTTTGAAGTCGGTTCTATTTTTTTTTCCAAATTTTTTTATTTTATTCCTTTTAGTGTAAATGTAGGTATTTCAGAAATAGTAAGAAGTTACCATCACGAAACTTCACATTTTTTTCTTAAAAATGCTCCATACTAAAAAAAAAAAACTATTGACACGCGTTAAACTTTAAGCGATTGGCACTAAAAACTTATATTTGTTCCTCTCTGGAAATCATGCGTAGTTAATTTAATTATAACCATTTAAGTATTGCGTTTTTTTTAATTCCACAGCATCTAAGTTGCTCATGACGCAATCCTGTATTTTCTTACTTAGCCCCGATCATCTGTTTTCGGCATAGATGATAACGATAAAAATACTACAGAGTAATTGAGGCAAACCTAATGGTAGCATTGTGAGGGCTAAGCAGATCCTAATCACTGCATCACCTCGCTTCCAGGTTAGGTTTACTCCTACTATGGAGCAATAGCACTGAAGAAAGGAAGATTTTGATAATTCACATAGGGTTACTATAAATCAGCAGGGTTACTTGAATAAAATTATTTACGCCAAAAATGAGCCGAAAGCGCCAGATTCCCCATTATCGAAATATCCCTTGAAGAAATTTGATGCTTGTTTCAGAGAAGCCTTCATTCAAAATTATCATTACAATTACTATTAATACATAAAAAGTAGTCGAAAACTTTGTACTGCATAGTGAATAAAATATGACAACGTATATCAAGTACAAATTCAAAATGAAAAAAGGTTAAAAAACCAGCAAACAGCTGTTTGCTGGTTTTTTAAGCTTTTTTCATTTTGAATTTGTACTTTATATACGTTGTCATATTTTAATTAACCGACTTCAAAAAGGAGGCGGTTTTCAGTTCATACCGTATGTATGTTTTTTTTTTTTTTTTTTGTCCACTCACAGCGTCTCACCTAATGAACCGATTTTGATGATTATTTTTTTAATGGATAGGGGATGGCTCAACTTAGGTCCCACTACTTTGTTTGACCATATTTGTTCTTTAGAAAAAAAAGTTATGGGCAAAAAACAATAAATTTCATGCAATTTCCCTATTAAATGATTAAATTTAAAACCCATTGTTATGAAGTTTGGTGCCATACGACAGTAACATTAATAGTAATTGTAATGATAATTTTGAATGAAGGCTTCTCTGAAGCAAGCATCAAGTTTCCTCAGGGGGATATTTCGACAATCGGGAATCTGGCTCTGTCTTCTCATTTTTTGGCGTAAATAATTTTATTTTGGTAACCCTGCTAATTTATAGCAACAATATGTGAATTATCAAAATCTTCCCTTCTTCAGTGTTATTGCTCCATAGTGGGGTAAACCTAACCTGGAAGCGAGGTGATGCAATGATTAGGATCTGCTTAGACTTCACAATATGCTACAATTAGGTTTGCCTCAACTACAGTAGTATTTTTTTCGTTATCATCTATGCCAATAACAGATGATCAGGGCTAAGTAAGAAGATACAGAATTGCATAACAAGCAACTTAGATGCTGCGAAATGAAAATTAGTTAGGAAAAACGTAATATTTAAATAGTTATAATTAAATTAACTACACATGAATTCTAGAAAGGAAGAAAGATAAGTTTTTAGTGCCAAACGCTTAAAGTTTAACGCTTATTTATAGTTTTTTTTTTTTTTTTTTTTTTTTTTAGTATGGAGCATTTTTATATAAAAAAAAAAATAAGGTGAAGTTTCGTGATGGAAACTTCCTACTATTTCTGAAATACCTACATTTACACTAAAAAGAATGAAATAAAAAAATTTTGAAAAAAAAATAGAACCGACTTCAAAATTGCTCTAAAAAGTGAAAAATAATTTTATTCTTTAAACATCATCGATAATGTTTTTAAACATAATTTTTGAAGTTGGCGCAAAAACGATACATAAAATCATTCACAGACATAACTCAACTACAACTATAAATTTAACCAGGTCCAGTTTCTTCACTATCACATACGTTATGCTTTGCTGACAACATATTTGAATAACGATATAAATGCTTCGTTCGTAACTTTGGATGCTTTTCTGAAAAAAATTATGAACGAAGCATGGTTACACTGGATTTTACGTTGTGTTTTTGCGCCAACTTCAAAAATTATGTTTAAAAGCATTATCGATGATGTTTAAAGAATAAAATTATTTTTCACTTTTTAGAGCAATTTTGAAGTCGGTTCATTTTTTTTTCAAATTTTTTTTTACTATTAATGTTACTGTTATATGGCCCCAACCTTTTATAACAATGAGTTTCATATTGTCGCGTAGATGAAGATAGCGAAGACAATGTGAAAGCCAAATGAAGCGAATGCTCGTTAGGCTCAACTCGAGATCTTTATTCAGAACCACGAATGAACGTTACATCTCCTTATATACAACTTGAGAAAGTGCTGGAACTTTCCAGACTTGGAAAGATACAGAAATTAATACAACGTTCGAGAAAATACGGGAAACAGTAGAAACGAAAATTTAGTAAAATTCCCTTTGTCCTAGTCGGGATTTGAACCCGGGTCGCTCGTGTGGGAGGCAAGAATTCGACCACTGAGCCACCGTTATCCGCGGATGAAAAGTGCGAACTTTGCTACAATATCACTTTAATCATTTAATAGGGAAATTGCATATAATTTACTGTTTTTTGCCCATAACTTTTTTTTCTAAAGAACAAAAATGGTCAAACAAAGTAATGGGACCTAAGTTGAGCCATCCCCTATCCATTAAAAAAAGAATCATCAAAATCGGTTCACTAGGTGAGACGCTATGAGTGGACAAACAAAAAAAAAACATACATACGGTATGAACTGATAACCGCCTCCTTTTTGAAGTCGGTTAAAAAGTAAAAAAAGTACAATATAATAATGGCTTAGAGTAAGCAGAAACGTAAACAATGGATCTTCGAAAATTAAGCAAAATATCGCAATATTTTCTAACTGACACTGAATTTGGTATCGCAATGCCGGCCCCCACTTTATGACATATTGCCAAATTGAAAACAAAATTTGGCGAGACATTGCCAAGTGGTCACCATACACATTAGGGTGGCGTGAAAAAAATCAAAATCTGATAAACGTTAAGTAATAGTGCGGAAAAGTTGCCTTTTGCAGAGACATTTCGTCATGCAAAAGGATTTCAGCAGAAAAAAAAATATCTTGAGGGTTCGCCCGTGCCTTGAAGCCCTTATGCCACTATTGCATAAAAAGTGAAAAAACGTTACAATAATTTCATCAAAAATAAAAATTTGATAAATTTTAAGTAATATCACTTAAGATTAGGCTTTTTGTGTAGATTACAATCCGCATGTGATCCTTTCAGTAATTAACTATATTTCAAAGTTCCACACATGCTTTGAATTTGACGAACATAGCGTCAAACCTGAATAACATCGTGATCCTCCGTACGTTGAAGAAAAAGTATTAAACGCTATTATTTATAAAAACTTGCTTCCATATTAATTAATTCTTACACTGATAGGAAAAAATAAGTAATACAAGCATTTCTTATCCAGTAAAAAGAAAGATAATTCTCCACTTAGTCAATATAACTTTAGCTCAAAAAGTAAAATATATGATAGGGAACAATAGTTAAGTGTAAAAATTTGAAAATGTAAATGCAGCTTGAAACAACCGACATAAGTCACACCTCGAAACAAAGGAAGTTGCTAAATAAATTTTAATATTTTTGAGCATTGAAACTGTAATCACATTGATTACTATAAAACATAGTTTGGCTTGCGAGTTGAACTATTTCACTCCTGCCAATTTTTGGTCTTAGTGTTAAATTGTGGCGCATTTCTGGATTCTAATTTGACTCGAATAAAGTCTTTGTCTAAACAGTTTCTTGTCTAAACTCTTGATTAAGCTATAGCTAGCGCTTCTTTATCCAATTTTACCTATTGTCTCACTGCCTTAGTATTAAATGTCAAATTTTGAGAACCATAAAATTCAGTAGGTACGCCATTAAGCACCATTTCTTTCAAAGTTTTGTCTGAAATTCCCATTTTGAAAAGGTGGAGCTAAGTTTTCCCACTTTTGCTTAACGATGAGTTAATGGTAGTCTCTCAGCTTCAAATTTAAAAACTAAAATTGTAAATTTTCAATGTCCAGTCGAATGCTTCGAATTTGTCATCGTAATCCGACGCAAACCAAGTTCTCTGATGACGATCGTTGGCATTCTCCAGTGTAATATTTTTTAGATTCTCAAAGTAACCACTGTACAGAACTACAGTATTGTTTATGATAGATACGTTATCTGAGAACATGGTTTCCGTCAGAGTACGATGGCAAAGTTGAAAAATTCGATAGGATACCAAAATTTTGTAATTCCAGATTTCAATTTTACTTTTACTTTTTGAGATAAAATTATTGACTAAGAGGAGAATTATCTTTTTTTTTTTTTTTTTCTGGATAAGAAATGCTTGTATTACTTATTTTTTCCGTATCTATGTAAGAATTAATTAATATGGAAAAATTTTTTTACAAACAATAACTTCTAATACTTTTTCCTCAATGTACGGAGCATCACGATGTTATTCAGTTTTGAAGCTAAATTCGTCAAATTCAAAGCATGTGTGGAACTTTAAGATATAGCTAATTATTGAAATGATTACATGCGGTGTGTATTTTACACAAAAGCCTACTCTTAAGTGATATTACATCAAATTTATCGAATGTTTATTTTTAATGAAAAAATTGCAACGTTTTTCACTTTTTATACAATAATGGTCAACTTCAAGGCGCGGGCGAACCATCGAGATATTTTTTTTTTTTTTTTTTTGTCGAAATCCTTTTGGATGACTAAATATCTCTACTAAAGGTAACTTTTCCGAACTATTACTTAACGTTTATCAGATTTAAATTTTTTCCCTCCACCCTAATATACATATTGTCGCCTCAGAGCAACAGTAAGATATCTTAGTGTTACTCCTGGCATCAGATATCTTACTGTTGCTCTGAGTCGACTATATATGCACATGTGAACCCACTTACAGGCTTCAGAAGAAAAAAACTCTGCTATGGTCAAACCTGATACTTCATGATTCGGTACATAAACATGTTTGATTGTGCCCGAAAACATGTCAACTTTCAACTGAGGATGCGTAAAATGGAAAAGAAGGCCGAAACTTGAATAAAAAAAATTTCCGATTACAATAGTTCCTTCATTGAGTACAAGGAAGTAAAACACAGTGGACGAATAGTTCTCTAAAATGCTGTAATATTTAAGCATCCCCCTCATAAGAAATTAAAAAATAAATAAATAAATAAATAAATAAAAATAAAAATTAAATTAAGATTTAAAAAACACACAATTTTAAGAAAATCAAGACAGAGGAGAGTTTAGAAGAAGGGGGAGGAGACAAGTGCATTCATGTGGAAAAAGCAATGTTTAAAATTTTCCAGTAGATGTAATAGATCAGAATGAAGCAATTCCTTAAAGCTGCAGGCCTACTGGACTAACTAGAATTATGTTTTCTTTATTTTTTCCGGGATAAATGCAATTGTCTAATTCCATAGACTAATAATAAGAGTAGACCGAGCTTTCCCAGACTTGTTGATAAAAAAATTGGTTCATGGATACATCATGTGACTGGTGAGAGGCTTGACGAAAACTTTGGCAGCATGGTTGCTAGATGGCAACATTATCTATATTTGGTACTGACATGTATTTTAAGACGTAATGTGTTTTCATTATAAATTTCTTCCAGGTGCAGAGATTGAACTTCTTTTCTTTCAGTCATGCATTATTTTGACAATAGTAATTAGTTTTTGATCACAGTTTTCAGTAACTTTTATTTCATTTGGAACTGCTACGTCAGCGTTGGCGTGAACGTAATGGCGTAAACGTTTTGCGTTAACGCAAAAATGTTCCAATAGGTATTTTAAAATGAAATTGTAGGTAAAAATCTTACCGTTTGCCGATTCTTTTGGGCGCTTGCATCTTTAATTGCTTAGAGAGTTATTAAAATTGAATAAAGAAAATGCACAATACTATCTAAACGAAAAACACATTATATTAACAAAATATTTACAACTTAGAATAACAAATTTGCAAATCGGACTCCATAAAAGATCATTCTTCCGTGTTCCATCAATTCTATCTATTTTATTTCTCCGCTGGGATATTCACTAGTCACATGATTTGGTTTATGAGCAGCAAAAGGGTTGCCATAGCTCGGTCTATTCTTTTTATTAGTCTATGTCTAATTCTTTCTAATTCTCCCCTGTTTATTCATATCCATGTATGCCGTACGAAGTAATTGAACTTCAAAATGTAATCTAAATTAGAAACTTTGAAATACAATTTCCTCTTATTGAGAAAATTGTCTTCCAAAGACCTTGGACCTGCAGATATTTTGATTGCGTACTACATTGGGAAACTAAGAAAACAAAGATCCATGTTATTTACTGAAGTTTTAAATTGAAATAATTCATTCAACCATAAAGAGCATTCGCATTTTAAAACAATTCTCTTCAGTTATTGTTTCGCAGAAAGAATACACGTAGCTTTTCATTTCGTTTCCGTTGCTAGCCACAAACAAAGATTTTATTGTTCTTTCACATTAAAGAGCAATTTCGGTGCTTTATGAGGCTTAAACTTCAATTTTTCCCCTGCATTCAAAAGTTGGACAAAGGATTTATGTTCGAAATGAACATATCTGCAAAATTGGTTAACGTCTTCAACAAATTGCTAATATGAGCGTATAGAAACGTATCAAAGGGAAATGTTTTTCGAATTCGGATACCTAAAACTTTCGCTTCAAGTGATCAGATATAATGTTTCGTACATGGAGGAAATTTAAGAACCAAACAGCTGTACCGAAATGTCTTAAAGTTTTGATGTCAGAGTGATGTAAGATATTTTTCAATGTCTTTTTTTCCTTAACGAAAGTTGCGTAATATGACGTAAACATTTCGTAATTAATTCTTTTGCGCTTAGTATTTTTATGAAATAGAACAGTTTAATAAAAATGAAAAGAAAATCATTGTCGCCACAGAACTACAGTAAGACATCTAATCATGGAAATAACAGTAATATATCCTATTGTTGCTTTGAGGTGACAATATTTGACCTCTACCACTAAACAGCTGATTTAAAGCAATAAATTTCTAGCAACTAAGTATCAAAAAGCATCACTTTGTTTATACACGAAACATGCTGCATATTTGTAGCATTTGTGGTAAATAAGTTTAATTACAACCTGGACTACCTATTTTTCTTAGATTGGATCTTAGACTGGAATAAGAGATAAAAAGACGAGAGATACAAGATCTTCAGTGCAATACACGGGCATGTGCAAATTTGTTACTAACTCGTGCCCGATGTTGGTAAATATAATAAGTAGTTAAATTCATTAATTTGTTTTATCAGTTATTAATCTGTTAATTCCGCCATTTCTCGTATTTTTATTAATAAAAAACCAGATTAATTTTTAACAATAAAACAAATCCTCATATATATAATAGCCAATTCACTAATCGAGTAACGTTCTGGCGTCACCAACAATGAAACTCGCGCCATAGCTCTGTACTAGAGTTTAGAGTTAATCCATGGGAGTAAAGATTAAAATTTAAACTATTAAACTATCACCGAACATGCAATTTCTTTCTTCGAAATGCAGAAGCAGTTTTCTCCCGTCATATCTTGACAGTCGATTTTCTAGTGAATAAATAAAAATCAAAACATGTCCATCAGTTAAATACATTAATTTGGTAATGACTATCCACTTTGCCTTCAGTAGTGGTCAAAGTGCATACATTTCGTCAATTCAGTAAAAGTGATATTTCTTCCCATTTAAACAGATTCCGTGTTGAACACTGTTTTAATGTTTGGCGACACATGATGAATGTAGCTACAGTGTTTGTAGAATGTAGATTAAAAATTAATTTCATTTCATTAAATTTGTCCAATCCTAAGTGATCTACTTAGGGATAATTTTCCTTAATGCCCAATACTACACCATGAGAAGAAAACATAGTGAGAAAACATAGTTGGAAACATTCTAATGTACTTAATTGTCTATCATTCCAGTTACATTAAAACTGAGCAACCAAATTGCAGTTAATGGGGTTGTTTCCTTCAGTCAAAAGTACTACTTTTAGTCACTGAAATTGATAGAATGAGTTAAAAAAAGTAACATGGACCCAGAAAATACTTTCATTTTCCCAACAGTTATTTTTTAATTAATTTTTTAAAATGTCCGATTTTGAAAACAAGGCATGGTCTTTATGACGTCACAAATGATGCAATTTGGTGTATCTTTCTACTACGTTTCCACGTTATGATAATCAAGAAGCGAATTAAAATTTTGCTCTACACTTGCTATCAACCATAGCGTTGCCAATACACGTGAGCAAAGATGAGAATTAAATAGTTTTCTCCCTGAATAGCAACACTGATAGGCATTTCATCATTTGTGATGTCACACGACAGAAACGTAAACAATGAAAGCGCACTGATTTAAGTATTTTTTTAAAAATATTACACTTGAACAAATTATTTAAAAAATGGTCTGATCCTATATTTTTAAGCATGCTCTTTCAGAAAAACATACTTTTAAAATTTTGGAAACGACCCCATTCTCTATTTACGGACTTTCAAGGAACCATAAAAGAAAAAAAAACGATTCGTCTTTAAACGGAATTATTCAAAAACTACAGTAAGGGGCGGGGGGGGGGGGGCGGGACCGTAAAAAAAAAAGATTAAAACAGAGAAAGTCGTTAAACAGAGCTTCGTTAAACAGAGAACCAACTGCAATTGAAAATATGAATAACTTAAATACAAATTACTATTGGTTTATTGTAAGCATATTTTCAATTTACTTCATCGCATCAGAGTTCTTATGTTTACGATGCATGAGAAATCATCATTTTGTCTCGATAACAGAAGGTTGACTTCATTTACAAATTTGAGAATTATTTTTAATTAATATGTTATTACTGACTACAGTGAACTTTAATTAAAATATTAAAATTGCATCACATCAGAAACGCTTGAAAAGATATTAATATCCAGTTTATAGTTGGGCGATGAAAAATATAATGAAAAGAAAAATATATGAAAAATGCTTTTGCTCTCAGAAAATTGCGCTGCAGTTATTGCACGAAAGACCAATTTAAGATCGTAAATCGAAAGCGCGGTGCCATGAAATTGAAAACTGCTATGCTTCATTAATCTTAGTAACTGATTTTCGAAATTTGATTTCAGGAAATGGCAAAGTGTTATAGGAACTAAAAAACTGTTCAGGCAACATGGATTTCAAAAATGAAAAAAATTAAAAAAAAAAATATTTTTAAAGGTCAGTCTTTTCAGCATATTTTGTTTTGTGCTATAATATGTATGGCATATTGAACAACTACTAACTCAAAAATGCATATCTGTTTTAATATTACAAGTTAGATTTTTAAAAATTTATGTTGGATAAATGACTGGCAACGGGCATGCTTAAGGGTTAAATGGAAAAGTGCTATAAGAACTAAAAAAAGAAAAAATAATTTGAATTTTGTCATCTTGAATTCAAATTATGTTTTTCGCAATCACGAGTGTGTGTGTGTGTGTATATGCAGGCGTGTGTGTTTGTGTGTGGGGGGGTATGTGTGTAGGGGGTATGTGTGTTTGTGTGTAGGGGTATGTGTATATGTGTAGGCATGTGTGTTTGTGTCTGTGTGCAGGCATGAGTGTGTGGGTAGTTGTGTGTATGTGTGTAGGTGTGCTTGTGGGGGGTATGTGTGTGGGGGGGGTATGTGTGTGTGTAGGCATATGTGTTTGTGTCTGTGTGCAGGCATGATTGTGTGGGTACTTGTGTGTATGTGAGTGTGTAGGTGTGTGTGTGTGTATGTGTTTGTGCATGCGTGTAGGTGTATGTATGTGTGTGTAGGTGTATATATGTATATGTGTGTAGGTGCGTGTATGTATGCGTGTAAGTGTAGGATATTGACGAAATCTGGACACGGTTTTCGCTAGAGGTGCAGCATCGAGAGGAGTCGGTCGACGGTGATGCTGCGGAGGTTGCTGGTGGGAAAATAAAATGATAGGGCGCCAAAAACAGTCAAGTGATAACAATAAGCAATCGTGATTGCTCAAAACGTTATAAGAAAATATGGATTTCAAAAATGAAATAAAAACGTTAACGGTGTTGTATCATTGGAGGTAAAACACTTTTCAAGCCTATTTTGTGCAATACTTAGCATATCTAACAACTACGGACTCAAAAGTACAGAATTTTTTTAAATATGTATTACAAGTTGAGTTTTGAAAAATGCATGTAGGGTAAAAGACTGGCTACGGGCATGCTTAAGGTTTAAATTGCAAAGTGTTATAAAAACTAAAAATGTTTTCAGACAACATAGATTTCAAAAATGGAATAAGAGCGTTACAAGTTTTGTAAAAACAAATTTTAATCACATTTTGTGCTATAATGTGTGTGGTATAACTAACAACTACTGACTTAAAAATACAGACTTTCTGTAATATTACAAGTTGGACATTCAAAAACGCCTGTAGAGTAAATGACTAGCTACGGGCATGCTGAAGGGTTAAATGGCAAAATGTTGTAAGAACTAAAAACGTTTTCAGGCAACATATATTTCAAAAATGAAATAAAAACGCTAAAGGTTTTGTATCATTCGAGGTATAAAACCTTTGAAGCATATTTTGTGCTATAATGCGTGTGCATATCAAAAAACTTCTGACACAAAAATACAGACTTTTTTTAATATTACTAGTTAGATTTTTAAAAATACATAAAGGGTAAATGACTATAGCTATGAGCATGCTTAAGGGTTAAATGGCAAAGTTATATCATAAAGTTTTCAGGCTATACAGATTTCAAAAATGGAATAAGAACGTTAAACGTATTGTATCATTGAAGGTATAAAACCTTTTAAGCATATTTTGTGTAATAATGTGTGTGGTATATCTAACAACTACTTACGTTCAAATTTAGACTTTTTTAAATATTATAAGTTTGATTTTTAAAATGCATGTAAGGTAAATGATTGGCTGCGGGTATGATTAAGGGTTAAATGACAAAACGTTAGAAGAACTAAAACAGTTTTCAGGCAACATGAATTTCAAAAAAGGAATAAGTGCGTTAAAGGTAGTGTATCATTTGAGGTATAAAACTGTTCAAGCATGTTTTGTGCTATAATGTGTGTGGCATATCGAACAACTAATGACTAAAAAACATGGACTTTTTGTAATATTACAAGTTTGATTTTTAGAAATACATGTAGGGTAAATGAATTGCTACGGGCATGCTTAAGGGTGGGAAAAAGTGATATAAGAAATGGCAAAGTGATATAAGAAAGTTTTCAGGCAACATGGATTTCAAACATGGAATAAAAACGCTGAAGGTATTGTATCATATAGGTGTAAAACGTTTTAAGCATATTTTGTGTTATAATGTATGTGGTATACCAAACAACTATTGACTCAAAAATACGAATTTGTTCGAATATTACAAGTGAAATTTTTAAAAAATTATGTTGCGTAAGTGACTAGCTACGGGCATGCTTAACGGTTAAATGACAAAAAGTTATAAGAACTAAAAAAAGTTTTCTTGCTACACATGTTTCAAAAATAGAATAAAAACAATGATAAGATATTGTATCATTGAAGGTATACAAAATGTTAAGCATATTTTGTGCTATAATGTGTATGGTATCTGGGTTCGCGATATATATCGTGATATATATCACGATATATAACCGATATTTATTTTGAAAATATCGGATATATAGCGTGATATTTTGATATTTTCGATATTATTTTTTCCAAAATACGACATTTGCAATTTAAAAATTAAATGTTTTAATCAAAACATATTATTATTTAATTTTTAAAAATAATCAAAATTAATACAGTACATTTATATAACAGAACTAGCAAAAATACCCGGCGTTGCCTGGGTCAGTAATAATTATTATAAAAAATCGTTACTTGCTTTTGTTTTCTGTTTTAAGTGAAAGAATTTAAAACACATCTTTTTGACGTGATTAAAAATCGAGTTTCTTCCTTACCCATAAAACTAAAATAGCAATCAGTATAAAGAATAAAGTAGTATTGATTTAGAAACGAAAGCACTATATTTAAGCATATACAAATTTAAAAAACATGAAATTAATCTTCTCATGTTTAAAAAGATTAATCTGTTGATACTTTTCTTTTTAACATGGAGTCTAAAACCTTCTCTGTATGGCTAATGAAGTACGAAGTGATTAAAAAAAAGTAGCTGCGCTCGTAATCCCCTTATACTTGCTTTAGTTATTTCGGGAAATTTCAATCATTGTGGCTCTTGGTGCGATTTTACCGAATTTGCGAAAGTCGTTTCAAAGTACCTTCGATGATGCTCCCCCATTCTTTCCTTACTTTGTAAAACGATATGATATTAATTTTCGTTACAGAGATATCGTCGCCAGATGCTGAGATATTTTTGGTCACCATAAAATGGCGCTAAACAGTTTCATCCGAAATGTTACCAAAATAAGTAATAAAATTTGGTGATTGTTTGAAATTGTGCAAAAAGGAAAATTAATGGAAGTTTTTGTGCTGTTTATGGATTTGCCTAATTTAGTTGCTGGATTATTTAACACAGTAAAAAAAGTCTTTTGAAAATTCTTTGATTGGCGATATTTTGTTTACATGGTGAAAGCTGAGAAACAATATGACGTAGTCTTCGGCTTCAAAAACAGCAACGTTGAAAAAACTGCCAAATGCATCAGCTACGGAAATCTTTCTGCAAAAATTTTGGCGATCTGCTGGTTGTTTGGATAATGAGTAAGTGTTCAATCAGCATAAATAATAATAAAAACCATTAATTGCTTTAAAGTTCCGTTTAAATGGAAAATCATCAGCCAAATCATGTATTATTTGCCAATCTTGTGCAAAAATCTTACTTCAAGATTTGACTTGAGAAAAGCCTTGAACAATCACGAAAAGCAAAGAAAGTCAACAATACAACAATTGTCGCTATCGACAGGGAGTTGAGATGATACACTAAATACTGTATTGAGTTGAAGAAAGCCTTCGAACATGGATCTAAAAAGCTCATAACTCGTTTTTTATTCTACTTAGAAATTTCGAACAGGTGCCATCTTCAGCAGAAAAATCAGAGCTTTCGATGGACATATAATGTAAATATGTGCAAGTATTTTTTCATCCCAATATTAGAGAATTTATACAAAAATTGTGTTTTATTGCCCCCCTAAGGGGGTTTTGCCCCCCATAACGGGACGAAAACTACCCTATGTGTTATTCTGATGCATAAGCTATATTATTGTAAAGTTTCATCAAAATCCGTTCAGTAGTTTTTGCGTGAAAGAGTAACAAACATCCATACATCCATCCATACATCCATACATCCATACAGACAAACTTTCGCATATATAATATTAGTAAGATGATTCAATTAAAATTGTTAGAAATGTATCAGTTATGCTATATTTTTTTTCTAACGGATTAAATTAACACATTTTACAAATGATTGTAAAAATCACTTATACTTTAATGCCATTTAAAGTACGTAACCTTTTGTGTAAAATGTATATTTAGGAATATAAATAATGAACGAAACATTAATTTTAAAATTGATGCATTATAATTATAGCATAAGAAAAAACACTACAGTGATTCGAGGAAGCAGTTACTATGTAATGTCGTAAGTTTGCATTGATTGAAAATATCGAATATATATCAAAAATATCCGATATATATAAAAATATCGGATGTTTTTTATATTTTCGAAAATATCATGATGAACCCTGTATGGTATATTTAAGAACTATTGACTCAAAAGTTGAGTCTTTTATTAGTATGAAATGCTAAATTTTTAAAAATGCATGTAATGTAAATTACTGGCTACGGGCGTGCAAAAGGGTTAAATGGCAAAGTGTTATAAGAACTAAAAAGGTTTTCAGGCTACACATGTTTGAAAAATGGAATAAAACGTTAAAGGTATTGTATCATTGAAGGTATACACAATTTTAAGCATATTCTGTGCTATAATGTGTATGGTATATTTAACAACTACTGATTCAAAAGTTCAGATTTTTTTTTAATATTTCAAGTTGGATTTTTAAAAATATGTCTAGGGTAAATGACTGGCTATGGGCATGTTTAAGGGTTCAATGGCAAAGTGTTATGTGAAGTAAAACAAATTTCAGGCGGAATGTATTTCAAAAATAAAGTAAAAAAGTTAAATCTATTGTATCAATGAAGATATAAAAAAATTAAGCATATTTTGTGCAACATTGTGTATGGTATATGTAACAACTACTGACTCAAAAGTTGAGACTTTTTTTAATATTACAAATTGGATTTTTTAAAATGCATGTAGGGTAAGTGACTGGTTATGGGCATGCTTAAGGGTTAAATGGCAAAGTGATATAAAAACTATAGAAGCTTTCAGGCAACATAGATTGGAAAAATAAAATAAGAACCTTAAAGGTATTGTATCGTTAGAGGTATAAAACCTTTTAAGCATATTTTGTGCTATAATGTGTACCACATATAGAACAACTTCTGACTGAAAAATACTGACTTGAACTTACTAGTTAGATTTAAAAACAGATTGTTGGAGGAAGGACTGGCTACGGGCATGCTTAAGAGTTGAGTAGCAAAGTGTTACAAGAAGTAAATAGTTCTCAAGCAGCATGGATGTCAGATTGAACAAAAACTTTAAAAAATTTTAAAAAAGAAATAGATCCGACTTCAAATTTGTCTAAAAAGTGAAAAATAATTTTATTCTTTAAACACCATCGATAATGCTTTCAAACATAATTTTTGAAGTTGGCGCAAAAACAAGACGTAAAATCCAGCGTAACCATGCTTCGTTCATATTTTTTTCAAAATAGCATGAAAAGTTACGAACGAAACATTTATATCGTTATTCAAATATGTTGTCATCAATGCATACTTTACGTGATAGTGAAGAAACTGGACCTGGTTAAATTTATATTTGTAGTTGAGTTATGGCTGCGAATGATTTTATCTATCGGTTTTGCGCCAACTTCAAAAATTATGTTTAAAAGCATTATCGATGGTGTTTAAAGAATAAAATTATTTTTCACTTTTTAGACAAATTTGAAGTCGGATCTATTTCTTTTTTAAAATTTTTTTTATTTCATTCTTTTTAGTGTAAATGTAGGTATTTCAGAAATAGTAAGAAGTTACCATCACGAAACTTCACCTTATTTTTTTTTCATAAAAATGCTCCATACTAAAAAAAAAAACTATAAACACGCGTTAAACTTTAAGCGATTGGCACTGAAAATTTATGTTTGTTCCTCTTCGGAATTAAAGTGTAGTTAATTTAACCATTTAAGTATTTCGTTTTTCTTAACTAATTTACATTTCACAGCATTTAATTTGCTCATGATGCAATTCTGTATTTTCTTACTTAGCCCCCATCATTTGTTATTGGCATAGAACGAACGAAAGAAACGAAAGATAACGAAAAAAAATACTACTGTAGTTGAGGCAAACCTAATGGCAGCATTGTGAAGGCTAAGCAGATCCTAATCACTGCATCACCTCGCTTCCAGGTTAGGTTTACCCCCACTATGGAGCAATAGCACTGAAGAAGGGAAGATTTCGATAATTCACGTATATAAATCAGCAAGGTTACCAAAATGAAATTATTTACGCCAAAAATGAGACGACAGCGCCAGATTCCCGATTGTTATCGAAATATCCCCCTAAAAAAACTTGATGCTTGCTTCAGAGAAGCCTTCACTCAAAATTATCATTGCAATTACTGTCGTATGGCACCAAACTTTCATTACAATGGGATTTGAATTTAACCATTTAATAGGGAAATTGCATGAAATTTATGGTTTTTGCCCATAACTTTTTTTTAAAGGACAAATATGGTGAAACAAAGTAATGGGACCCAAGTGGAGCCATCCCCTATCCATTAAAAAAATAATCATCAAAATCGGTTCCCTAGGTGAGACGCTGTGAGTGGACAAACAAAAAAAAAACATACATACGGTATGAACTGATAACCGCCTCCTTTTTGAAGTCGGTTAAAAAGGCATTGTATCTTTAAACGTAAAAAACCATTTAAGCATACTTTGAGCTAAACTGTGTGTGGCATATTGGACAACTAATGACTCAAAAATATAGACTTATTTTAAAATTACAAGTAATGGTCATTCTAGCTGAATTCAAATATTTTTAGAATATCGTCGCCTCAGAGCAACAGTAGGATATCTTACAGTTGTTCCTGGGATTAGATGTCTTACGGTTGCTCTGAGGCGACGATATACCCAAAATAAATAAATAAACCCAAAGTAATAATTATATATATATATATATATATATATATATATATATATATATATATATATATATATATATATATATATATATATATATATTCATTAATATTAAACCACCAATTTTTCTAACAAAATAATCAAATTCAATGTATCATGCTTTTTCAATTCGAGTAATATTTTTTTTTATTTCCAATGGCTGGCAGGAAGAAAAGGTTACAAAGAACAAAATAGCAAAAACAAACACAATACACAGAACAAGGAAAAATACAGAAACAATAGGGTGAAATATTTAGCTGCCGATACGCTCTCTTGCTTCCCAATAACGGTCACACAGGCTACGTCTGGAAAGCTGGGTGCAAGTGTGCAGGTGACGAATGTCCATTTCTTCGTTTGAATTGCAAAGGGGACAATTGGGACTCTTCACAATCCTTAAGCGGTAAAGATGTTTTGGTAAACAGTCATGGCCAGTTAAAAGTCGAAACAAAGCCACTGCCTCTGCTCTTGGTGCTGAAGGGACAAAATCACGGTTTATAAACCAAGCTTTGTGGTTGCTTCTAGCTTTTAGGTCTTGCCAAAAAAAAACTCTTGATTTTTTCCTCATATATAACTTTATTGCATTGAATGAGACTGGCTCATTTGGTAGTTGAATAATAGCAGACCCCCTCTTGGCCAGAGCATCAGCAAGCTCATTTCCTCTAATCCCACAGTGTGCAGGGATCCACTGCAACACCACTTTTATATTCTGCTGCACCAGATCGTTAATGAAACTGCGACATTCAGAAATTTCCTGCGATTTGCAGCTCTTTATCGATGCTATCGCCTCAATAGCCGCTTGAGAATCCGATAAGACAACGCATCCGTTAAGTTTAAAATCACGGTATTTCAACTGATCTAGAGCCAGGTGTATAGCTTTTACCTCTCCATCGAATGCAGAGGCATATTTTCCAACAGGAATAGAAAAAGAAAAGTGCTCACTGTAGACGCCTGCACCTGCATTTATATGGTCTGCTACTCTTGACCCATCGGTATATATATGTATCCATTCACTTTCGGGGTATTTGGTGTAAATCGTCTCCAGAGCAATGGCCCTAAGAACTACTTGGTCAGTCTCACTCTTTAAAACAGGCTGTATCAAATTTAAATCATAATTCACTGGTTCGTATTCGCATGGGTTTGTTGGTAAAGGGAGCGACTGTAGGTTAGAATTGATGTCATACATTCGTTTTGTATCAAGCGCAAACTGCACAAACCCCTTTTGCGTTTTGAGAGATCTCGGGTGCAACTCCGGTTTCCATTCGTTTCTAAATGGTATTCTTTGCATTTTTTCAAATAAAAGTAGAGTTTTCTCCTCTATGTATGATTTCATTGATCTGAAGTTAGTAAATAAAAACAATGCATCCAGTGGTGTTGATTTCACGGCTCCTGTTATTAGGCGGAGTGCTTGGTTATGTATAGTTTCAACTCTGTTCAGGACATGTTTTGATGCAGTGCTCAGTACCTCACAGCAATCGCTCATTAATGGGAGAACAAACGTCCTATAGGTAATTTCAAGCGTATTACGACTACAGCCCCATTTGCAGCCCGCTAGGCGTTTCAATACGTTTAAACGTCTGCATACCTTTTCAACAGTCTTCTCAACGTGGGATTTCCAATTAAGCTTGCTGTCAAAAGTTACTCCCAAATAATCATATTCATCAGTATGGGATAGAATTCGAGTAATATTAAAAAATAAATAAGAAGCTTTATACAGAACTAAACGAGCCTACTTTCCTGTAAACCACCATCGACTTTTTAGCATCGGACGTAGCTAAGATAAGGTAGATTTTCATTGGTAGCTAAGATTGCATATTGTGTCAAACATACGTTTTTTAACATTTTAAGCAAATTTGGAAAAACAATATATGTCTTTTTATCGGTTTGGGGTCAAAATGTCGCCACCGAAATGTCGCGGGACAAAATGTCGCGGCCAAAATGTCGCCGTTCCAAAATGTCGCCGGGCCAAAATGTCGCCTGTCCAAAATGTCGCTGGTCCAAAATGTCGCCGGTCCAAAATGTCGCCGGGCCAAAATGTCGCCT
This sequence comes from Uloborus diversus, assembly GCF_026930045.1. NCBI lineage: Eukaryota > Metazoa > Arthropoda > Arachnida > Araneae > Uloboridae > Uloborus > Uloborus diversus. Next base: position 17,651,845 of record NC_072736.1, on the reverse strand, counting down.
GTCCAAAATGTCGCCGGTCCAAAATGTCGCCGGTCCAAAATGTCGCCGGTCCAAAATGTCGCCGGCCCAAAATGTCGCCGGGCCGAAATGTCGCCGGTCCAAAATGTCGCCAGTCCAAAATGTCGCCGGTCCAAAATGTCGCCGGTCCAAAATGTCGCCGGTCCAAAATGTCACCGGGCCAAAATGTCGCCGGGCCAAAATATTGCATATCCAAAATGTCGCCGGGACAAAATGTCGCCGGTCCAAAATGTCGCCGGTCCAAAATGTCGCCGGCCCAAAATGTCGCCGGCCCAAAATGTCGCCGGTCCAAAATGTCGCCGGGCCAAAATATTGCCGATCCAAAATGTCGCCGTTCCAAAATGTCGCCGGGCTAAAACGTCGCCTGTCCAAAATGTCGTCGGGCCAAAATGTCGCCTGTCCAAAATGTTGTAGATCCAAAATTCGTTTATTCAGTTGGTAAGAAAAATTTAAATGTACAAAAATGATGTTTAACACCAAATTTGCAGAATAAATGGTTACTGCCTTTAATGAATGTCTCCGTTAAAAATGGGACTGGACTAACTGAGTTTCATGATAAATTCTAAAAAAATTATTCCGTTTTGATTCGCAACTCTCGGCTGTTTTTCAGCAAACAAATAGAATACAAGCGTTACGTTATCTTATTTCTTGTGACTCGCTATCTACCAACTGTAAAACGTTCTGACGGCGTTCAGTTCTGACGTTCGCTAAATTATTTTAAACTTTTCTTCAAGAATAGTATGCGTTTGTATGTGACCGATTTTTTGGGGACATTCTACGTCAAAACCTGTAGTAAGAATTCGAACGATACCCCAAGTACCCATATATGATTTAGGGCTGCGTGGTTTTTTGCGTCAATTCGTTCAAGATAGTGGAGTAACTGAACGTTTTCATCGATATGCGTGACTGTCATTGCTCAAAAAATGATGAACGGAATCAAATAAAATGTTAGGAAGCAGCAGGGGGACAGATTTTGGGCTCAATAACACCAGATGGTGGAGCAATCGAATGTTTTTTCCTTTCTTTTTTATTATCTGTGATTGATATATCTCAAAAAGTAATACAGTAGACAATCGTTTTCAGCGGGTTTATTTTACGCGGTTTCGATTATACGCGGTTGAAGATTTGACACCTTTATTTTATTTACGCAGATGAGTTTCGGTTTTACGCAGATGCGGCAATGCAAACAGGTAACATTTTCCTCTCTTTCAAAACCCAAACTCCTAAAGATTGCAGATTACACGTAACTAACTGCATTTCGGCGTGCTAATAATCGAACTTGGGTCCTTGGAGACATTTTATGCGATTGGTTCCAGAGCTTTTTCCATCAGAAGTAAAGTGATTAAACTCACACAGTTTAGAACTCACTGGAAGAAGAGCTTTTAGGAGTGACAAAGGAGGTCAAAACCAACGCGGATACCGACTCCGGTGACACACAACCAAAAACGCTCACATTGAAAATTTTCGAACCATCCGTAGACAATAGGAATGATCTTTCTGATTTGTTAGTGAAAGAAGATTCTATCATGGAAATGACGCAAGTGATCATGGATGAGTTAATGCTAAGCAAAGAATTGAAGGAAAAATTCTTAATGACTACCAAAAAACTATCATAGTCAGCTCTTCATAAACAGAACACGAAATTAGTTTGTTTTCTTTATGCATATTGTGCATAAAAATTGATATAAGTACACATTAAACTTATTATACAATTAGTCATCACTAGAATGAAGTATTTTTTTTAATCTACGGAACCTAATTCCTATTTTGACACTAATATTAGGTCTCAATTTACGCGGTTTCGATTTACGCAGCATTTCCGTGGAACATAACCCCCGCGTAAAACGAGGGTCTACTGTACAAGGGTTAAGACAAAATTTGGTCTACAGGTATATCTTAAAGGGCGAGTTGCTCATTTATTTTTGGCTTCAGTCATCCCAAAAGGATGGATCACAGAATAATTTTTATCGTTTTATGTGACTGCTATATCTCAAGAAGTAATGCGAGGATTCATACAAAAATGTAGTATACAAGTGAAATTAAACGAAAACAAGCCTTATTTTCGTTCTAAGTTGAGTTTTGTAAACGTTTACGTGAGTCAGTGTAATTAAATAAACAATGAAAAATATACTGAATTTATATATGAGAGGTTGAGCATGATATCAATAAAATCTAAATTAGCCGTGTATTCCTCTCATTTTTGTAGCACTTTAACTAGCGTGAGTGTTAAATAAAAACTGAATTTGCATTTTTATATAATTTGCGTAGTAAAAATTCACTAATTTAAACAGCAATTTTTTCTGAGAGAGAAAAACTTATTTGTTTATTATTATTATTATCAATATTCTTTTCTTTCTGAACTACCAAGCTATATTGAGCTGGAACTATTACTTTTTGAAACTCATTTTAAAAATAAGTCTAGGTCAAAATTGATCTGAATAATCTCATTGATATCAGTTATTTCACCCTACATTATGAAATTTTTTCTTTTCTATTTAAAATTGGAAAATGTGATTAGCTGACAAGCGCTACTTCGCATGCATGAAAGTATCCTCTTGAAAACCTTCAATAAAATAGCTGTTCTGAAATTGTCCCTTGATGTTCTATCGAATATATAAATTTCATGAATGTTGAGAATTGAAAATATTTGTCATTGCGTACAGTCGTTTTTCAAAAATCTGAGTGAAAGACACCTGTTTTAGCAGTTACGGGTTTCATTGATTTCAAAAGATTTGACGGTGAACATTTCGACGTAATTTCAGAATTTTACTCATAAGAGATGAGAGTTCCCACGGCAGTTTTGATATTATTATTAATCAGATTAAACGAGAAAGAGAATTCCGTTGCAGCAGCCTTTCACATGTTTACGTTTGTAATAGTATACAGAAAAACGTATGTTTTTCTGAAAACTATTAATTTTCTGGAATTAATCTGATGTTTACGAATTAAGACAGGAGAAAACGTTTGGAATTTTTGAAGGAACTTACTTTGAAAGGCAATTAGTATTCTTTCGCAACTTTTATGATGGAAAGCATCGACGTACATTTAAATTTTTCGTACAAATTGAACTAGCGAATTTTAGGCCGGCGACATTTTGGACCGGCGACATTTTGGACTGGCGACGTTTTAGCCCGGCGACATTTTGGAACGGCGACATTTTGGATCGGCAATATTTTGGCCCGGCGACATTTTGGCCCGGCGAAATTTTGGGCCGGCGACATTTTGGACCGACGACATTTTGGACCGGCGACATTTTGGACCGGCGACATTTTGGGCCGGCGACATTTTGGACCGGCGACATTTCGGGCCGGCGACATTGTGGACCGGCGACATTTTGGACCGGCGACATTTTGGGCCGGCGACATTTTGGCAGCGACATTTTGTCCCGCGACATTTTGGGCGTATACCCTTTTTATCTAATGAAATAGATAAAAGAAAAGGAGACACATGGTGTGTTTTAGTAGGATAACGTCAAGCAAAAACTCTTCAAAAATTCTCAAATAATGGCAGTACCAGCCCTACTTCTTAACCAAACTTTCAGAGCAAGGAGCCAGTTTATGTTCCTGTGGTGGCAGCTTCTTTGTTTTAACGGATGCTGATGTACTTTTATCACTGTCTTCTTCGTGTTGTATTTTTTGTAAATGTTAAACGATTGATGAATTAGAAAGTTTGTGTGCTGAATTTACTTAATCTAACATTTCTAAAATTGTTATTTTAAAATGAAGAAGAATCTATGCTAAATCAATTTTAGCATTATATTGTCTATATAAAACCGTACACTATAGCGAAAGCAACCAACTATTAACAAAATAGAATTGTTAAACCACTTAGTACACAAGTTAATGGTACGCCATCATAAATACTTATTTATCCAGTGGAAAACAAGTTGCAAAATAAATAAAGCTTCTTAATTACTTATTTTGAAAATTATAAAGTCTCCACTTACAAAAGAATAATTGCTTAAGCATTGCTTGTTGCAACCACCCTATCAACAAGTTCCTTCCAAATTAGTTTTCATTTTCACTGCTCAAACTTTCTGAAAATTAATTGAATATATTTTACTAAATAAAAAAAGAAATTTCAACGTGCAAATCATTTTTCAATCTTTCTCCAATTGCATAACTTTTATTTGCAAACCGAATCCTGCTTCTGAAGATGAGAACTTTTGCGTAAAAGTTAGTGACTTCAATTACAGCGGGGAATGTTTTAAACAAAGGGAGAAAATATTATTCTGCTGTATATTTAATACGTATCAGACAACTGTCAGAAACAACAAGTTTTGTGGAGAAGTATATTAATATTTTTTATTATATTCTGTAAAATAAAGTCAACCTGTTTCATCAGTACGTTTTGAGTAAAAAAAAATGTCAACATGTGTTCAGGGCCGAGAAGAGGCCTAGTCAAGATATAGGGGCTCAAGCCCTTGAGGGGGCTTTTCTCGGAATAGAAGTAGTACTATTTTAATTAGTTTTATACGAAAGGGGGGGGGGAGGAATCAAGTTGACGCGGGACTCGGCTCGGTTGTCCACCGTCTTTTGCAGAAACATAACATCAAAATTCAAAGGAAATATATTGAGACAAAAAAATGATTTGCATAAAACGGGATTCACTTCTAAGAGTTTCAAACGAAAAAGAAAATAATAATAATAATAAAAAAGAAGAAATTTTGAATTTTTGACATCTTGAATTCAAATTATGTTTTTCGCTATTACGAGTGTGTGTATGTAGGCCTGTATGTGTTTGTCTAGTGGTGTGTGTGTATTCATGAATGTATGTTCACGTGCGTGCGTGTGTTTGTAGGCATATGTGTGTGCATGTGGGTATTGGCGTGTGTATGTGTGTAGACGTGTGTATGTGTGTAGGCGTGTGTATTTGTGTAGGCGTGTATGGTGCGTGTATATGTACGCGTGCGTGTAGGATATGGACGCAATCTGGAGATTTTGTTCGCTAGAGGAGCAGCACTGGGAGGGGCCGGCCGACGGTGGTGCTGCAAAGGAAGGCGGGGGAAAAATAAAATCAAAAGATATCATCAACCTTCAAATGAAAACAATAAGCAATTCGTGATTGTTCAATAACGTAACACTTGCACTTATTATTGTTGTCGAAAATACTTATTCGAATAAATATGTACGTACGTATGTTGTAGAATTATCGAAATTATTTTTAAATTTCCGACTTCAAAACGCTCCTGTTTATACCCTACTGGTTAGAATGACATAATATTTCACCAGAACTGTCATCAGGCCATCGGATTTTACTTGGAAACGAAAATAAAATAGTTCAAACGTGTGCCAACAGATGGCGCTTTCAGGGTTATTTAAGGGGGGGGGGGCTACTAAAGAGATTTGTTAAACACGGAAATGTTGTTTCTCGAAAGGAAACAATACGTTTGAAGGATTTACAAAAAAATTTATAGTTCAACAGACAAAATTACGTGTTGCACAGAAAACAATGATTGTGGCAAGAGAAAAAGATGTACTTTGTAAAATTAACACTTTACAGGTGACTTAATGCTAGTAAAATACGTCCTTTGTCTTGCTCCGTTATTTACTGGAAGCGGAAAACAGAATGTTCCACATCAGAACGGAGGATATCTGTGCTGATGCTATGTCTCCGGGACTCCTTCCGGTTTCAACTCCCACACTAAAGGATGAGTATACCACATAGACTAATAATAAGAGTAGACCGAGCTTTCTCATTCTTGCTGATGAAGAAAATTGGTTCATAGATGTATCATGTGACTGGTGGAAGGGCTTGGCGAAGACTTTGGCAGCATGGTTGCTAGATGGAAACATTATCTATAGTTTGGCACTCGACATGTATTTTAAGACGTAATGTGTTTTCATTATAATTTTTTTCCAGGTGCTGAAATTGAACTGTTTTTCTTTTAGTTATGCATTATTTTGACATTAGTAATTAATTTTTGATCACAGTTTTCAGTAACTTTTATTTCATTCGGAACTGCTAGGTCAGCGTTGGCGTAAACGTAATGGCGTAAACGTTTTGCGTCAAGGTAAAAATGTACTAATCGGTATCTTAAATTGAAATTGTAGGTGAAAATCTTACCGTTTGCCGATTCTTTTTGGGCGCCTGTATCTTTAATTACTTAGAGAGTTATTGAAATTGAATAAAGAAAATGCACAGTACTATCTAAACGAAAAACTCACTATATTGACAAAATTTTTACAACTTAGAATAACAAATTGACAAATCGGACTCCATTAAAGATCATTCTTCCGTGTTCCATCAATTCAATTTATTTTATTTATTGTTGATCGTCTGCTGCGATCAACGCCCGCTGTTGCTAGGAAATCCACTAGTCACATGGTTTGGTTTATGAGCAGCAAAAGGGTTGCCATAGCTCGGTCTACTCTTATTATTAGTCTATGGTATACCACCATAACAACAGGGAAATCTGGCAGCGTCATTTATTGACACATTTTTTCACTATTTTTTCGCTTCACCAAGCAAATCAGATGGCAACACGTCAGTTCGGGTGAACTATCAAACATGGTCTCTAGGGTGGCTCAAAAAAACTTTTTTTCAGCTAGACTCCAGGACACCTCCTATATTTTTTAGAATTACTAATAGTATTATGTTGTAAAAGTTTTAGCTTCTTACTCAAATTTTAAGAGAGCGATCAGTGACCTATCAATTTAACATTAGCCGTAGCATAGAAAATGCCACAAATTTCGAAACATTCAATTTCCCCAGCTGTTTTTTTTTTTTTTTTTTTTTTTGTAAATAATTATTTTATTGCAATGTATATGCATTTTACTCCTGTCTATGAAAAAATATAGCATTGTAATTTCAGCTCAATGAATATTTCCCCCCTCTCCATACTTATTAAGTTTCTGGGAGGGGGTTGAGCACCCTCTTTCAGTTGAAATAAGAAGCTGAAATTCTTCCAGTATATTACTATCCACAAGTCTAAAAATATTGAGGGATGTCCTGTTATCTAGGAGAAAATTTGTTTTTTACATGTGTTTTTGAACCACCCTAATGGCCCCACTAGACGGCGCTGACGCTTAACGTGACAATTTCTGACTTTGCTGTATTAAACCGATGCAGCTATGATCCGCTCATGCATCCACCAATCAATGTCAATGTTTCAAAGTTTGTTTATTTTTGATTGGACGTCGCCGATTTTGACCACAAGAGGCACTGATAAGATTTTCTGTATCCACCAATCAATGACAACGTAATAGAAACAGGAGTTTCCTGTAGCGCCCTCTATGTTGTCATGAGTTTCAGCGATATTGTCACGGCCTATAAGGATTAAGTGGGGCCATGTATCAAGTCATTCTAGCCAGTTGTTTTGAAATGGTAACTTTAATTATAATCACCCTTTATACAAGATGACAGTGTTGATTGTTCTGCAAATCATTTATATTAAAACTTAAAAATACGAGTTTTACATTACGCTTAAAATCAAGGACTGCATTTTTTACTGATTGGTACTTTTTTTTATAGGTAATCGCAGTATTTTTTCTAAATCATTTCTTTCTGAGACGATTCCCTATTTTATAATGTACGTTAAAATTGTGAAAAATGGCTGTATTAGTTTAAATTTGATAGTTTGCAATAGGTTCAAGTATATCGCACTGATGCACGAATTTTTTACAAAATAATTTTGCATTTTTTCTTAAAAATCATTTAAAGTTAAATTAGGTTTTCAATCATGGAGGATATTTTGTCACTTGAGATAGATTTTAGCACATTCGCAAATGTTGTACAGTTATCGTTTCCTTCCGGCAAGATTGGCAGAGTCGAAAATATTTATAGTAGGGGCAAACCTAACTTGGCAGCATATAAACAACCTTTACTGAGCTAGAGATCTTGTAAGAGTTCTGGAACTATTGATTGGCAGCCGACATAAATGCGTCGGCCATGTTTTTTTCCCATCCAATGCATGTGAGCAGATGTGGTTCTTTAGAACTTCTGAATTTAGGCTTGTATGTTCTGAATTTGTCAACCCTTCGAATAACGTATAACGATCTTGTTTCAAAATGAAACTATAATTAGAGCATGCAAAGAAGGCATAAAGAGATAGATGACGTATTTATGTGATAGCCAATCAGCAGTCCTCAAATTTTTACATGGTCTCCAGCAAAGTAAAGGTTGTTTAAATTAGGGATGTGTCGTTCATGAAGGAACAGGTCAAAAAGAACGAATCCTTAAAATGAACGGAACCGTTCGTTCACCTAAAAAAATAACGACCGTTCTTTTGAACGGTGAGCAGTTTGGAACCTTGCATTGATGCACTTGTGATAAAATCGCATTTTCTTTTTTTGAAATACATTCTTCTTCAAATGTTTAACTCATTTAATCAATCTCAAATCTCCTTTTTCTCAGTGCAGCACACTATATTCAGTTCGAACCTTTTTAATTTCTGCTTTATTCATCATTTTTCTTTAATCGTTGCAGTTCTTCACTTGCAATTTTCCCACGTATCCATTAGTAATGTTTTGTGTAACTTGTTTAGTCCTTCTCACACTTTCTGTCGCCAAAATTATTTCCAAATGTACCTTTTATCACTCTTCTGGTGATCTTTTTGTCTTCTATAACATCCCTCCTAATCAACTACCATCTGTATCGATTTGACTTATTTTTAACTTGCTTGGCGCCATGACGCTTAATTTTACATTCCATTTTCACAATCCAAAAATTTTAAATAAGGATTTTTACGATCTGATTTTTCCCCCATTGAAAAAAAATTGTTTTAGGTGTGTGTGTGTGTTTCTCTGTTCTCATTTGTGGTCTCATCTGTGGAAAAATTTTGAAGCTTCCTAATATTTAAGTGAGCCTTTTTTTTAAATTAAATTATCCGGTACTCCCGCAGTGTTGTTACTTTTTCGTTGTATCTATTGGTAATACTATATGTATGTACACATACATTAGTGTAGCTGTAAAAAATATTTGAAGAGCGCACCTCTTTCTTTTGAGTAGATGTCATGGTTGACAGATATTTGTTTTGGTCAAAAAAGATCAGTTTCGAAACCTTACGCCGGTTTTTATGTAAAAAGCAGGCGTTTTATGATTATATTACTTTTGTTAAGTTTATGTCATTTAAGGTATGGTAGACCGGGGCACGTTTTCGCAGGTTTTTTTCAATGAATTTTCTAAATTTTATGCAGCAGTTAAATAATTTAAGAAATAATTTAGCAGTTTTCTTAGGAGGGGGGGGGGCTAAACATTAGGTTTTCATTCAGTTCTGCTGCTAAGGCTTTGCAGCGATATGAGTGCAGGGGAGTATGAAGGAGAATTCTCACCAGGGACTCGGCTAAAGCTGCATCAGAGACACCCTCGTCACGGATCCGGTAGAATACTTTCCCTGCTAGGTTTTGATCCACTCCAATAAATCTATCAGTCCAAGCCTTGTCATGAGACATGGCCTCCTGATCCCATTGGAGAATATCCGTAACTTCGGAATACGAGAGGGGGAGTTAAACTTGCCCTCATCCATGGAAGATTCTTCATCGGACAGTACAAGGCCTGCCCAAGATTTCGAAGAGTTCGGCAAATTTCTTTAATCAGTCCAAAGTCAAGCTCTAGAATTAGGAAAGAAAAAATGCACGTTGTAAAAGACAACAGACGATGAAACATATTCGCAACTCCAACGAACTATAGGGGGCACTGAAGTCACTGTAAAATGGCGGAATTGAAAACTAAAACAAACGCACATGGTAACGAAGAAAATGCTAAAAGTGTTGTGATTTTTGTTCGGACGTATGATTTTTTCGCTTTATTCTTTTTAAATTAATTTTCAAAGTCTTGTTGATATTCTGACCCACGTAGAAAGAAATGAGAATTCAAGAAGCATTACTAAACGTCAAACATTAATGCAAAGTACGTAGTTCATAGTTCTAAGCAGCCATTTTCACGATGTTGAATTCGATATTTATCAATTCTTGATAAAACTAAATAATAATTGTGGCCTGACAAGAATAACAATTAATGCTAGAAAATTCAATATGACATTACAAATTGTTATCGAAAGAAGATGATACTTTTTTGCCTTGCTTGGCTAGCGCTTATTGTTTCCATTTGTAGCTGAGTTATTTCTCTCGAATTCCCGAATCGGTTAATTTAAAAAATTTCTGTTTCGATTTTTCTAATTTCTGAGTTACGATTTAATTGTGTCATGTTATGCAAATCATCAACAAAATTCTCACGGATATATGGTGGTAGTTTTCTTTTCAGTTGATTGACCATTATTTCTTTTTACTTATCGAATTCTGTAATCTTACTACCATTTTATTCCACTCATGATAAAAATTGAAAATGGTTTAACTAAAAACGCGAAATCTCGCCAAGGCTACTTTGCTCGCACTATACTAATACGATAACCCTAAACAAATTTGGCGAAACCTTTCTGCTGAGAATAAAAGGAATAAAGTAAATTCTTTCTCGGTTATTCATTTTGTTCTACGATAATATATTCAAGACAATATTTTGCATACTGTCCATTCCAACTAAATGCTGCTGTAAAATATGGTAAGTTTAATTAATTTCAGATTAAAAAAACCCCCATATTCTTACAAATTCATACAAAACAATAAAAATTTTTACCTTGTATAACGTTATCCAAGTTTGTTAATCCAGTATTTTCGCTTTTACCAATTATTAAGGAAATAATGAAAACTAACATTATTCTGAGAAGCTCGAGAATACTACTAAGTGACGAATTAATTTCTGTAGCTGAAAGCAAACTAAGACACATCGATTGCGTTAATAAATACTCAGAACAAACTGCCTGTGTTTACGTCAACAGACACACGTGGAACGCTTCATTTGCAGTTTTGTAAATCACCGCAAGGTAGCGTATTCGAGCGCTGGAGTTCCGAATTGCCTTGTTCGGCTAAAGGCTTACCTGTAGCATCAAAATATGAAATATTTCGGAAAAAGGCACCAGATCTAAGGAATTATTTATCATAGCCCCACTCAATACTTAACCCAGCGCATTCAGTGGGGCCATGCATTGATTTAAATTTCATTTTCGCGAGGAGTTTAAATTTTATGCGGTGCAAACTTTTTTCTTTACTTAGAATCGTTGTTGAAGATCATTACAGGAAAGACTGTATGAAGCGTTAATTTTTTGAAAAATAAATATCAGAGGTAACAATTTTTATTGTTTGTTTTAAAATTCTGATGCTTTAAAGTCATATTACTTCCTATTTCCTTTTTCCTGCGTTTGCAATTTTTGTATTTAGGGAAAAGATCTGATTAACAATCGCTAGGCTTTTAAAAATAGTTAAAAGTATGCAAGCCCAAAAGAAACGATTTAAATTTATAGATTAAGTTTCCTTGTTTTTTAGTGATAAAATAAAGTAGTCTCCTAAAACTTCGGAAATTAAACAATATAGTATTAATGTTTTCGTAGTTGCTTATGCTTTCATTTAGGAGAATTATCATATCCTGGAACTCTTGGCGCTTTTCAAAATCTTCCGCCTAACTAGTCAAAACAAAGTTTGTAATATGTAGCCAAAATCAATATTGTTGAAATTTAAAAGTTACGCTTTAAGTTTTTAAAGGGTATAATTCATTATACATGACTCAAAGATTTTTTTAAATCGGTGAAATAATTAAATCGAGCCATTAGAACATTCACCAAAAAAGAAAACAAGTCATTAACTAATATGGGACGATCCAAAAAGTTGCTTTATTAATTCCATCGTTAAATTAAGGTGTGAGGAGCAAAAAATGGCAGCAGCTATTTCAGCTTTGGAAATTTTCATTTGCCAATTTTACTTGTGATCTACGTTATGATATTTCCTCCAATCAAAATATATTTTAAAGAATTTTATTTTGTTTTTTAATGACGAATATTTTTTTTGGTAGACTATGCTTCTTATAAAGAATTTGTAGTGTTGTTTAGATCTTTGTGTGGTTTAAAAAGTAAACATTTAATTTTATATTCCAGAAACATTGCATTTTTAAATATTTGGCTTTTCTTGTATTAGTTTTACGAATACTTTGAAAAAAAAGCCAAGTGTTTCACTTTAAATAATCCCCCCCCCCCCCCCCCCCCCCCCCCCCCCCCCCCGTGGTCCAAATTTGGAGGATTTTGCCTGGTTGCCACACTCTGGGCAATATTCGTTTACCACGAATGTCAGAAAAGTCTTGAATACCTAAGCGATTAGTCTTTGGCATCGAAGTATTTGGTGCCAATCTAAAACATGGGGCTAAATTTCCAGTTACTGAAATCTTTCTCAACGTTACATTAAAGTAGCTGAATAAAATTAAGAATTTGGCTTTTAAGTGATACTTTTCGGATGCAATGTGATTCTCCAGTTCACATTAATTTGCTTTTGGCCGACATAATGATTCAGCTTTTTTTGGTGGGGGATAGCAACGTGTTCACTTAGCGAGATTGGTGATAAATAAGTGAACTTTGGTACTTACTATTAGCGATTAGCGGTATCGATTAGCACTACCGCAGCTACAGCCTTGGCGGTTTTTATAACATTTGAAGGTTTTAGCGGTTTTTCCTTATTGCCAAATCAAAGGAATAAGGAATCCAAAAGATAAATGCGTACGCACTTGAACAACAAATGAGCCAAATGATTGCTCTTTATTGGCACATTAGCGACACTTCTGCTGCGGTGGCGGTTATACGGAAGTAACATAACTTAATTTTTGCATTAAAAACAATATTGGAATGGCAGATAATTGAAAATGGGAAAGATTTCGATAATTAGGAAATTGGCGATCTTTCTTCATTGGCGTCAATTTTTGACTCCAACGCCTGTGCGAAAGGTATTTTTCTTTGCAAATCTAAACAAAGAGACAGGAACCTTCTATTTATATAGGGTTACTATAAATCAGCAGGCTTACCAAAATAAAATTATTTAAGCCAAAAATGAGACGATCGCGCCAAGATTTCGGTAGAATTACGGTAACCGGATCGCGGCGATAAATATTTCATTCTGGCAGCCCGCTACATCACCTTGGCGACGGAGCAATTATGGTAACCCTACACCAAAGCTGATTTGCTATTCGTTTGGCCAATCAAACATTTCAGAACTCACTGTATAAAATTGTAATTTATTTGTCCAATAAATCTGTTTTTTTATTCCATAGAATAATATTTTTAATTTTCTCAAAGGTGATTTTTTTCTGAAAATTGGCAACATATTCTCTTTTTTTTTCAATTTTTAAATCTTCGAAACATTTTATAAAATTTTATATCGCGAAATGTTTGTCACTTATAACTGCGCTTTATCTTTCTACGTTTATGTTAACATCTTAAAAAAAGTTACCTCTCATTTGTCTTTTCTGCAAACTTAATTTTAAAGTAAGAAAAATAACATAGTTCTATATAAAAAAAGGCTTAATCATCTGTTTCTTTCCATATTTTATAATATTTTTAAAAAAAAAGAATTTTAATGCCTTTTTTTTTTTTTTTTTGTTTCTTTACGGTTGCGATCAGAGAAAGAAAAGGGTTAGTAAATAGTTGTAGTTACCAAGGTGATAGCTTGAGCAATTCGAAACTCCGCCCCTTTTCCTTGGGTCAACTCTCATTGACACATTGAAATTGACGAAGCGCGCGTCCCCGTATTTTCCCCCCTCATTACTCATCTTAGCTAGACGTTTGCCATTTCCATATCATCTGTGGGCAACTCTACCATTAAAGCAAAACTACTTTTAAATAGAACATTAAAAATTTGTGATGCATCATTTACAGATTCAGGTGCAAAACAATCATTTGATACGAAGTCACGTTTATTAGGCACAGACTGACATGTGATGTCTAGTTACCATGATGATTCAGTTTTTAATGAATATAATGCGCAAAATACACAGAGAGAATTTTTATAATGCGAAATATCTGGAATGTTTTCAAAGTTTTCGCCAAGCTGGTGAAAATAAAGCTCTTAACTGCTTCTGAAACTGTACCAAGAGTGAGACATAATAAAAAGTTTTTTTTTTTTTTTCGTAATATCAACACACGATAGTAATGTTTAACATCAACATAAAATTCGATACAGTATCACAAAATTTCGAACTACAAACCAGATATAAAAATTTAAAAACAAATGTCAAACCAAAAAATATTGATTAGTTTTTATCAGTTCGTTGTGCAACAGTTTGTACTCAAAGTACAAATGAGGCAGTGAGAAGCAAAGGGATGTAAGTGGCAAAATTCAAAATTTGGAGATAACCAGTACACATGGTAGGTGAACCTCTCCTGTGTCTTGGGGCAAGAGATGGTACTAGTAGCCCTGGTAATTGCTGCTATACAGCATGATTTAGAAGAAAAAAAAAATGAAAGCCTACCTAGGACGTTATCTTTAAACGTGTTTTACTCAAAACTTGAAAATGTCCACTTACATCCCTTTGCTTCTCATTGCCTCAAATGTCATATTATTTTAAAAATATATTATTGTAACATTACCTTTCAGCGTAGACAAAATTTGAGAGAATAGCTGAGAAAAATGAGCAGGCAGAGGTTTGCATTTACTCTGCCTCAGCAATGTGAACCTCCATTTCCACAAGACTTGGAAGAGCTTAATGATCATTCAAACGTGTACGCAATTCAAGACTCCTTGTGGCCAGAGTTTTTGGCACCCGAACCCGAGCCTTTAATCCCACTGTGGCTTTATCAATATCCTCTATATCCAGCATCTTCTGAGATCTTCCAAAATGTTCCAACCTTCTTTCCACCAACAGTTTCTATCGAAAATTACGAAAGTTTTCTCGAGGACGTTCCGAGAGATCCATTGGGGCTTCTCAACGATAATGGCGACGATGACAATGAATATGGTGACAGCTATCTTCTTAGTGATGTCCCACTCGATGAGAATCGAAATGTATACGAAAATTTACAAGCCTTTCCAGAAGATATGCCATATTCTTATCCGATGATCACTAACTATGGGGCTGTTACAATTCTTCTGAGGCATCTTGTCAGAGTGGACATATCTGCGGAGCAGGCTGTTTACGTGAGTAATCCCCCTGGCAACTCTGTTGCTGCCATTAGTGGAACAGGCGATAGAAGCTGCATCATACATCCTAACGGGAGGATTCTTCAGCATGGATCAGATATCCACATGGCAACACTCAGCCGCAAGGCCAAGATGTGCAAGCGTGGTATAGTGTTCACTTCGGTCGACCACTGCCTTTCCTATCTGGTTGATGCTTCTGGAACGAAGACGACATCTGAGAAATTCCAAGATTTGCACAACGACATCAGCATTGCCGTGTTTTACAGTGACAGCCTGCACGATAATTACCTTGAGGAATGCTGCAAGATGGTGACCAAATCAGTGCATAAGACTTTCAGAAACGGTGACAAGGTGTGGACCGTTGGTGCCTTCCGCATCAAGCAAGATCATTTTGGTGACGTCAAAGTGACTCATACCTTCGAAAGGCGGGTCGTACGAGCTTCGCCAACAAACGGTCAGATGTCAGTCAAGAGTTCTGACGTTGAAATGAGTGTTGGACGCTATCCTAATAACTACTTTGATGTGAGAAAAGGTCGTCAGCACGTCAAAGCTAGCCTTAGAGGTTTTCGCGTGCAAAATGGTACGCAGAAGGCAGGTTTTAATAGCTCTGGAAGAGTTGTACTCTACTAAGCTAGCTATTCAGAGCTTAATTTATAAAAAAAAATATTTTTCCACACTGTCAGTTATAAAAAAATCATGATGTATTTTCTCAGCCTCAACGAAACATAGTTTCCAGTTCATTAGTATCTACAATTATCTTTAGTTCAGAATGAGTACCCCATCTTTATTGTCTCGGTTTTCTGTAAGACGCAACTTTTCTGTTTCGAGAAAGTTAACTATTGCAATGCAATCAATATAAAATTTTTAACGGAATAGATTTATTTCTTGTAATAAGTTTTTTTCGCCCTGAATATTATTTATTTTAAATCAAGAACTCGGTTACAAATCAAAATGAATATTAATTAGAGAAATACATTTTTTTCAGCCTTTGCATATTTTAAGAATACTTCATATCAAACATTTCCAACTCTAATAAAACGTAATACAACTTTTTTTTTTGCAAATTGCATTTACATTTTTACTCATTTCATAGGTTGAAAGCCAACGTTATTTTAAATAATTTAATTTAATTCAAAATAGTATTCACACCTATACAAATAGTATAATCTGTGCTCCGCACGCCCTTATTGAAATTTTAAGCTTTGCTAGCATCATTTCAATTTTAAAAAACTTCGTTTTTAGAGAAATGCTCTGGTGCAAATTTCAGATTGTCAGTCAATTATAAAAGCTAATTTTGATGGCATAAAAATGTTTCATTAAGTTTTATGATTACTCAGAAAAATAAAACTCGTGACTTCTATATAATTCAAATTTGAAATATGTGAAATATAAAAGAAAATTTAAAAAAAAAAGTTTGTAATAACACGTACATAATTGTATGCATACCAATATCAGAGTGGCTCGAAATAAGGCGCATCACCCAACCACCTATTTTTTTACATTACGATAGTTACGAGTGAATGTTTGGCATGCACGGTTACTTTGAAGTCATAAGAGTCATAAACATTGTTAAAACACCATCCATGTAGTACCTTAGTTGAATTCTGTGCCATGATAAGTGCTTGTTATTGACAGTTACCTTGAAACCATAAGAGCCAAAAACATCGATAGAACACCAGCATGTCGTAACACAGCTGAATTATGCGCCATTTTCTTACCGATGTTTTTCTGTGAAACGGCTCCGAATCCCCTAAACTTTGCAAAAGATCTGCGAAAACATGGCTTAGAATTCACCTGTATTACGACATGATGTTCAACCGATTTTTATGACTCTTATGACTTCAAGGTAATCGTGTATCACAAAAATTAACCCAGAACCAATATAATGCTTAAAATTGGAGGGGGGGTGGCAGGCCAACATTCGGACTAATGTGTATACTATCAGGTAGAAGAAATTCAAAAAATATCACAGCATCATTATAAGTTTTTCTATAATTTCAGGTTTTTCTTTTTTTTTCTTCTTCTTGAAACATACTAATAACGCCACTTGAAGTTTTTGCTTTTAATGAATGGATATTTTCTTGAAATAAAATATGAATAATCATTTAATCTTCCGTTGTCAAAAGAATTGTATTTTCTTATTGTGATGTGAAAGTTTCTTGACATGTGTTTTGTAATTTTTTATGCTTGCTTAACTGATGAAGCATTTCTTGTTTATGAATTGGAAATTTCAAAATGCTCTGTGTCTTGTTTTCTGGATATTGTTTTATTATTATACAAGTGAATAAATAGAATGTATTTTTTAAAAAAAGAAAAAATCACTTTGTTTAATTCTGAATATAATTATGTATTTTGATAAATCAAGCACATAGCATTTCCTACGACAATTATTGGCCCTATTGAAATCATAATGCGGTTGTTTCCTTCAGTCAAAAGTAATACTTTTAGTCACTGAAATTGATAGAATACGCAAAAAAAAAAATAAATAAATAAATAAAATAAAATAGAATAAAATAAATAAATAAATAACACGGAGCGAGAAAAAAATTTATTTTCCCAACGTTTATTTTTAATTATTTTTTTAAAATGTCCGATTTTGAAACTAAGGCGTGGACTTTCTGACGTCACATATGATGTACTTCGGCGTAGAGCTGCTGTATAAACCATATTATATATAGGAATCTTAGTTTGGCGCATCTGTCTACCGCATTTCCACGTTATAATAGTCAAGAAGCGAATTAAATTTTGCGCTCTACGCTTCCTATAAACCATATCGTTACCAGTACACGTGATTAAAGATGTGAATTAAATATTGCTCTCTGTGACTGGCATCAGTGAAAGGCAGTTCCTCATTTGTAATGCCATCGGCAAAATTGTAAACAATGTTAAAGCGCACCAATTAAAATATTTTTTTTTTACATTAAATTCAGTCAAATCGTTTAAAATATAGTCAGATCCTATGTTTTTAAGTATGCTTTTTCAAAAAAAAAAATGTTTTTAAAATTTCGGAAACGACACCATTCGTTTCAGGAGTAGAATTTCAATGATAACGACTTCAGATTTTTTTGAGTATAATCCAGATAATGAATGTTATTGAAAACCTCTTATCTGTGAAAGATTTTTATAGCTTCTTTAATTTCTTTTATGAGAATAATAATTTGAAGCTAAGGAAAGAAGTATTTTTATATTAGATCTGTTAATAAGAGATCTGTTAATAAAAAAACAAACAAAAAAAGGGGTTCTTACACCTTTTTTTGTTTGTTTGGTTTGAACACTGTTTGGTTTTTTGTATACAAAAAAAAATAATAATAACTTTAATTTTTCAACTTTTGATGAAATTTTGCACCATTAAATAATTGCTGCCCAAAAAAGGAGACAGAATTTTATCAAAAATTTATGATGTAAAAGTATTTCGGGTTATCTTTGTTCTTCTGTACATATTTTCAGTATGGATGTTACGTCTTCTTCTCATCAAGTTTGATAGAGAGAAGACTTAAAATCTTCATCAAATTTGATGAAGAGAAGCGTTAATTCTAGAGCAGACACCAAATAGAGAAAGTATACACTGCTAAAAATTGTGCATGATTGCAGTATATTATATTTGATTATGGTAAAATTGTGCGACAGAAAAATTACAGAGCGCTTTGACTAAATGTGCTGAGTAAAAAAAAGACGAGATGCAGGCACTGGGGTTTGAACCTGACCAGGAAACCACACTATGGAGGAAATTCGAAAAAAATCGAAAATGGTAGTATTTAGAAGAGCATCTAAGTAAATTCTTCACTGAGGGGGTCGTGGCACAGACTGCTCCATTAAAATTTTTAGAGGGTTGTTTTTAGGGAAATTTTCCCTCATATGGAGGTGTTTTTTTTGGGGGGGGGACCTTTCAGGAATGGGGGGGACACTATCGCTCTTGGAGAAAATAGGCACTTCTGCTTTACGTTTCAGCTCACTTATCTCTTCTGGGGGGTGCTTTTTTTTTTTTTTTTTTGAAAAATATGAACGTTGTGGCAAATTTGTGATATCCGCGATTTAACGTCTAGTTGCAACTCTTGGATCTGTTTTATTAGTCTTGATTTCATTTCCAAAGACAACTTTTGAATAACTGTTACATCATAGATCTGTTCTAGCCTTGCAATTGCAGTCAAAGATTAACAAACCCTATAAGCTGAGAGTAAGGTAATATGAATTTAGCGGAAATTAGTGATTTTCAAACTTTAATTTCTCTGACCCATGATGTCCCTGGGAGTTGAATTTTTGTATATGTCCTCAATGGCCCCCCAAGAATATGTATACAAAACATCATTACCATAGCCTTCCGGGGGGCAGCTACAAAAAAACGGGAAGGTACGATTTGGGCGGTAAAAACAAGGGGGCGAGGGGGTCAAATGGCAAAAAAAGGCACATCAGTAGGGCACAAGAAATGTGTGTGCGAAATTTCAGCTCCATTTCTCTTCTCGTCTGGGCTGTAACCCTGTCAAAGAAAGCGAAAACTTTTTTGAACAGCGATTTTCAAACTTAAATTCCTCTTCCTCCTGATGGTCCTGGGGATTGTATTTGGGCTTATGTTTTCAGGGCCACTAGAGATTGAGTATACCAAAAATCAACTCCTGGGGCCTTAATGGGGCTGAAATATGGAGGGCCGAAAACCCAGAAAACTCCAACTTGTTCTGTCGTGTAAACTGTTCTTAGTCGCGTTTATTTTCTTTTGTCTTTCTTGGCGGTGGTTTACTTTTGTTGGTCACTGACTTTTGGTTTTCTTGGCCGGGGCCGGGACGCGCTCGCGTCCCGTGACAGGCTGCACCAAATGAAAGGAGTATTATCTGAAAAGTCCCCCTCCCCTTTTGGCCCTCCAACCAGCTCCTTCCCCCTGAAATTAGTTAAATAAATTGTCAAATTATGAAACAGTTTTTATTTCAAATGTGCATTTTCTATGGGTTTTAGAAAACAAGGATTAACTTTTTGATAATATCTCAAAACAGTTGAAGAAAAGTAGTAACACATGTTTTGACCTTTTGGTTAGAACAAATCTTTGGTTATACTTATGGGTAGTTCAGAATGCAGCGCAATGTGTACTTAAATGTGACTAGTTTTCGTTAGAAACTTTGCTTTTTTAAAACTTAAGTTTCATACAGGGGAGCATTAGAACTGGCCAAGTTTTCAAATACTTTTTTTTTTATTGATAATTGAGAGTGTTATTGACCCAGTCAAAAAGTTTTTTTTTTAATCAGGCATATCGATAAAATTGTCAAATTCACACTTTCCTTGATTATCATTTATTTTATCGATCTACATTATATTTTTCAGCTTTTGTGCTTAACGCAAAAACTTTAATCCATTATGTAAGATAGCCACATAGCACAACTTAAGGAGCAGTTGTGAATAACTATTGTAACTATATTGTTTCTAATTATGGATAAAACGTTTCTGTAATCTCTGAAGGATATCCAGATCATTCAACTTCTAAAAACGAAGAGCTAAGTAGAAGAGCCTCAAAGAAAATTTCACGGTCTTTGCATTTTGAAGACATCACAGTACGCACGACACGAAAGGAATTTTTTTAGAAAATACGAGAAACAAAAAAAAAAAAAAAAAAATACTAGTGCAAAAAAACTAGTTTTAGAGTTAGGCAAAAGAAGAATACCAGAATTGACAGCGGAAGATGATAATGATGTACATACAGTTAAATTTGCTATTCAGAAGTTTAAAGAATGCTCGAAGTTGTTCTTTGTTTGTGACTCTATCTTACTCCAGAAAAGAAAGAAATGTATTTTTTGTAAAATCATAGGTAGCAAGGAACCAAGTCTTCTACAACATAGGCATTTTAATCTTGCAACATAGGTAACTTAAAAGTGTCTTGACTGCTCCTGCAATCACTGGATGTGACACAACATCATGCTTCTATGGTTTGAGAAAGATAAAACCCATTGAAATGATAAAATCTTCAATGGAAGCTCAACGGCAAGCATCAACACTTTTGTTAGAAAATATTTCAAAACACCAACTGCTAATTGAAGGAAATATTTTACTCTTGGACTTTTCGGAATGAGCCGATATGGACTTGCATGAAGATCGTTACGTTATGGACTTGCATGAAGCTCGTTACGTTATGAACTTGCTTGAAGCTCGTTACGTATAAGTTTATGAGCCTTCCCAAAAAAGTAAACCTTGCAATCAAATTTTGATGCGTCAAGTTACCTCCAACAATGCCAACCAACAATGCCAAGCATGCCAACAACATGTACTACTAGTTTACCTGCAAGTCCGGAAGTGACTTAGGAACAATTTAGCAACAACTGAATCGGATAGAAGTTGGAGTCAATTTAGCGAAAACAGAAAAAATAAAAAATTCCTGTCATTAAACTTCTGCAAAAATTTTTGCACCAAATGAACTATTAAACTTGGTTCTGTGCACATGTAAAGCTGATTGTGGCAAACATTGTATATATAGGATGATGGATTCAGAGTCGCCGAGAGCCAAGACGGGTCCCTCCCTTAATAATACTCTAAATAAAAACTGATCTGATTCCGAGTCGAGCCCTTCCAAAGGTCGGGACCCCTAGTTTCCGACTGGACTGACATGACCCTGGGTAGGTTTACGTTCCGCAGCGATGTGCGAGAATTGCGGCAGATATTTCTTGTCACATGGCATCAATTATGGACTATGATGAAGAATTAATTCATGATGAATGAGTAGGATAAATTACCTATTTTGATTGCTTTAAAGAATTTTATTGCTTCGAATTCGTTGATGAAAAACAATGGAAAAAAATAATTTAATTAGAGGTGAGTGTTAGGTTTGTAATAAAAATACCACAATGACGGTCGCCCATTCTCTAGTTCGTATCTGTTAAGAGTTCATGGATATTTCCAAAGAGTGATGTGTAGTACCGTTACATGGGTTAAAAACAGTGCTTTTACTTCTGTTCGATTATTTTTAAAAATAGAAGATTTTCCTATAATATAAATATGTTTTCTAAAATGTCCTAAATGTATTAGTTTTAAAGAATAGATTTTCAAGAATAAAATGATGCAAAGTTAATGAGTTTGAAATTAAAAGTGACTGGAACATGGTCATTGTTAGATATGCTTTCAAAACTAACGTTTAAGTGCAGCGGGGGGGGGGGGGGTATAAAAGCAAGAAAAAACTTCGATACGCGGAAACATTATATCGTTTGAAAAGTTAAAATATGTTTTACTACTTTTCTCCAACTGTTTTGAAATATTATCATAAACGTAGACGCTGTTTTCTAAAACCAATAAAAAATACAGAACAAAAATTTTCAACAAAATATTTTTCGTAATTAAGCGATTTATTGAGCAAATACTATATTTGTTTAAAAATTCAGGTTGAAGAATTGATTTTTAGGAACTAAATAGTTTAATATAGAGATGCATTTCGAGTGAACAGTGACCAAGATATACTCATAATCAGAAACACGTGAACAAACAACTTAAGAGGGATGGGGGATGGGGCAAAAGGGGAAGGGGACTTTTGAGATAACACTCCTCTCATTGGTATTAATTACGAACAAAAAATCAAAGTGTCCCTAATTTCTTCCGACAGAAACCTTCTATTGACTAGCGTAAGAAGATAGCTTCTAGTGCGTTAGCAAATTGGTGCTTGCCATCTTGTCGCGCGTTCAATGCGCAAAATTGACTGTGTACTTCTATATATGTAAAAATATATTTGCAAAACTTGGAAACTGCTTTAAAAACTACGCTGATTTTTTTTTTTTTTTTTTCAAATAATGAATGTAGACGTGAGAAGCCCTCAAGATTACATCATTAAAAACAAAAAATGATGAAGAATGACGTAATTGCTCAAATTACGAAAAAAGTATTAATTGTATAAAAATATTTAGGGTTAATTTTTCATTTGCCATGTTATAACGATTAAAAATATGTTAAGTTTAAAAGTTTTGAATAATATTTAACGGGGATATAGCCGTTTGTTTAAAAACCTATAATTTTATACTTAAGGGGGGCTGGGGGGGAGCTCAAGGGGGAGAGGTGGGGACTTTTGGGTAAATACTCCCCTCCCTAGGTGCTAACACCTGACAAAAATTCAGCTTGTCCCTAATTTGTTCTGACATTTGGTCGTTTTTGGCCTTTATTGACTTGACTATTAACGAAGCACAACTACATTTAGCACTTTGAATATTTCTGATTTATTTCTACTTCAGGCTTAAAAAAAACGTGTAATTTTCTGTTTCCTTCTGCGCACGTATTTTTGTGCTATAGTGATACCATTTGGTGTCTTGCGACACTAAACTACAAGTTGTTACGACCTCACCATAAGTTATTTTTAACCGACTTCAAAAAGGAGGCGGTTATCAGTTCATACCGTATGTATGTTTTTTTTTTCTTTTTTTTGTCCACTCACAGCGTCTGACCTAGTGAACCGATTTTGACGTTTCTTTTTTTAATGGATAGGGGATGTCTCAACTTAGGTCCCATTTCTTTGTTTGACCATATTTGTTCGTTAGAAAAAAAGCTATTGGTAAAAAACAGTACATTTCATGCAATTTCCCTAATAAATGATTAAATATAAAGCCCATTGTTATAAAAGTTTGGTGCCATACAACAGTAACATTAATAGTAATTGTAATGATAAGTTTGAATGAAGGCTTCTCTGAAGCAAGCATCCATTCCAGAGATGAACAAAGATAAATTTCTAGTACCAATCGCTTAAAGTTTCAGGCGTTATAGGTTTTTTTTTTTTTTTTTCAGTATGGAGCATTTTTATGAAAAAAATAAGGTGAAGTCTCGTGATGGTAATTTCATACTATTTTTAAAATATATTTACACTAAAAAGAAGGAAACAAAAAAATTTTGAAAAAAAAAATAGAACCGACTTCAAATTGCTCTAAAAAGGGAAAAATAATTTTATTCTTTAAACACCATCGATAGTACTTTTAAACATAATTTTTGAAGTTGGCGCAAAAGCGATAGATAAAATCATTCACAACCATAACTCAACTACAACTATAAATTTAACCAGACTCAGTTTCTTTATTACAACGTACATTATGCATTGATAACAGCATATTTGAGTAACGATATAAATGTTTCGCTCCTAACTTTGGATGATTTTCTGAAAAATATATATACGAAGCATGGTTGCACTGCATTTTAATTTCTGTTTTTGCGCCAAACTCAAAAATTATGTTTAAAAGTGCTATCGATGGTGTTTAAAGAATAAAATTATTTTTCCCTTTTTAGAGCAATTTGAAGTCGGTTCTATTTTTTTCTTTTTCAAAATTTTTTTGAAACATAAATTAAAAAAACTTCTTCTCATTTTTGCTATAAATCCTTACAATATTCAAATCAAAACATGGCACTCTTCAGAAGAAACGATATTGAAACATACAAAACCTTTACTGAACGTTCCTGCTTTTTCTTAAGTTTTGGTACACATTTTTTTTTTCTTTTTCGTGTATGAAATAATTCAAAGCGAAAACAAATATTTAAAAAGTGGGGCATTCTGTCGACTTCATCAAATCACCAACACGACAGCGAAAAGTAAAAACCTAAGGACAGAGGGATTTTGAGGAATTTCGTTCTCTTTTGCGTTGCTGTCACTTTGTTCTACGCTTTTCTTATTTGATTTTTAAACTCGTGACAGTTGGTTTTACCAGGTGTCTTTACATGTTATATGAAATTTGCGTCAAGATTAAAGTGTCAGAAAAGTCTAACATGTCACAAATGTTTGAAATGGAGAAATTAATTT
The DNA here is from genome assembly GCF_026930045.1 of Uloborus diversus. Taxonomy (NCBI): domain Eukaryota; kingdom Metazoa; phylum Arthropoda; class Arachnida; order Araneae; family Uloboridae; genus Uloborus; species Uloborus diversus. Next base: position 17,627,146 of record NC_072736.1, on the reverse strand, counting down.
CAGAATAGCTTAAAATTCTCTCTGTGTTGTTAATGACATTAAATTTGAAATTCGTCGCAGTATTTTTTGTGTTTAAGTGCTTCATTTATTCTTTAAAAAATTTGAACATACAAAAAACGACTTTTTTAATTTTCAATTTTAAAACAAGTTAATGGGGTCATTTATTATTTAAGAAAAACATTGCAGCTTAAAACACAAAATGGTGAACTTTTTTTTCATTGCTGGTTTAAAAACTGTAAGAGCGCTACAAACTTTTCTATGTATTTCAGTGCTTTTCACACCACAATACTGTAATTTTACATATTAATGTATTTTATAAAACACCGGAATATCGAAACTGAAGAAAGATTTAAAATAAGAATATCTGGTAATACTCGTACGTAGTTCAACTAAAATCGAGTGATTCGTGTAACAAAAACGTTAACACTTTAAACGCTTTCTCAAAGGAACAATATTTTGCACAAATCTTTACACAAAGTTTACTCGAAGACAAACCTAGTTGATGACCTTACAAAAGGTAATTTTTTCACGAAGATAAAAACTAGATTACATAACAAGCATTAAATACTTTTACAAATAGAACCTAAGTGAAGCCAACCCCTTTTTAAAATGTCTAGCCTTGTTTGATTTTACGCTTGTCCATTTTCTTGCTTTCTTTCTGCTACCGTCATTATGTCTTTAAGTCTCTAGGGAGCCGTCTTAATGGTACACAGCAGAATAATAAAGTCTGAAATCCCTTTAGAGATATTCGAAGGTTTTAACGATCGTAGAATAAGCTTCCTTTCTCCTTGTCTTCGCTTGAGCTTCACCAAGGCATTGATCTTGATATTTGTCATGACTTGTTTTTCCTTGTTTATACACAGTCAGAGTGTTAGCTGTTAATTCAAGGCTTTACAGTTTCAGCATATTCTAGTTTAGGGGTTACAGTGCCTCAAAAATGAGAAACAATCAAAAACATTTTTATCGCTTATTTCAAAACTAAGAACTATTCTGAACACAGGGGAAACGTTTCATTGCTTTAATTCAAATATTTAAAAAGTTATGCGTGGTTTTAGGCCATGCTCGCTATGTGTTCTTATGCAAGAGAAAAAAATTTAAATTGTTTTTTCTCGATGATGGTTTTTTTGTGTTTTCATGTCATTAGAATCCCTAAGGATTTTTTTTCTATTAAAGATACAGGGGAAACGTTTCATTGCTTTAATTCAAATATTTAAAAAGTTATGCGTGGTTTTAGGCCATGCTCGCTATGTGTTCTTATGCAAGAGAAAAAAATTTAAATTTTTGTTTCTCGATGATGGTTTTTTTGTGTTTTCATGTCATTAGAATCCCTAAGGATTTTTTTTCTATTAAAGATACAGCTGAGCCATTCCATTTCAGATCAGGCAGGGTCTGTCACATGACCATCACCGATTTTTTTGAAAAAATTACAGTAGTTACAACTAAGGGACATATGAAATATCCCAAAAGGATTTTGCAAGAAAAATGTTTTTTCTTCAGTTATAGCCTATTAAAATTCTGCACAAAATCCGCCATTTTGGAAAAAACCGGCAAAACACTCCATTTCAAATTGACATTATTTCAAAAGTATTTAACCTATTTGAATATTTTTTTTCTAAAAATAAATAAGGACCCATATATCCTCCAGACATCGTTTTTAAAAGTTTAGTTAGGTTTTTTGATAAAGAAAAAAAATCATTTTTGTCGCGAAAAAACTGCATTTTTACCGATTTTATGATTTTTTTCTCCATGAAAAAAAAGTTTTTTTTTACTAAACGGAGATGGCAGTCTAAAGCCCTTATATGATAGTTTCATAACATATTTTATTATAATCCTTGGATGCATACAGCCTCAGAAATAAAATTTGAAATTTTAAAAATTTTCAACAATTAGCGATTTTTGAAGTGATTTTACTCAAAAAACCCATTTTTTAAAAATCTAAAAATTGGCTTATTTGAACCCCATATAATGTTTAACAAGTGGGTAGACACCGCATCCCGTATTTTTTCCCATAAAATGTTTTATGATTTTTTGAAAGTGACCTTATCACCCATGGCATGCATGTAAAATAAAAATTTCTAATAATTTCAGTCACTGAAAATCTGATGAAATTAATGCCTAATAGCTACAATAATGGTGCACTTTATCAGCAACAAATAAAATTTTACTGACTTTTAATAATGTAGCAGTATCAAACCGCTTCTGATGATCCAGTCAATTCGTCTTTTTGTACTTCGTTATATGAATATATTTTTCTGCTGATCAGCGCCTAATTGTTATGGGAACTGAGATCCCATACTTCCTTATTTGTTTCATTCAAATTTTTGTATTTTTGACCGAATTCAGGCCACTTAAGCATTAAAATAAGTTCTGAAGACTCGAGGGATCCTGACCTTCTTTTATTAGAAATTGGATCCCTGGCTATAATAGCTACCTTTGGTGATCTGTTTGGTTACCTCAACTTACAACCATGTTCAATTAATTATTTCTCTCATAAAACAGTGGGCTTTTTAAATTCTTAAACTACAAGTGAGTTTTGCGGTATGAATTTAGTATACATATTCTTACGTATAAAAGTAATCATACCAGATAGGATCCAAAAATTATGTGACAACATTCGCCAATGTCAAACCAAAGCACGAAATTAAAATTAATCGTTTTAAATGCATTGTATTGTTCTTCCCTTTGATGGTTTCCCCTGTCGCGTAATTTAGTTGAAGAGAAAGAGAATTGAAAGAGAAAAAATATGATTCGTTGCTGCATATGAAAGTAACGGTGAATGCATAGCTTTGGAGACAAAATAAAGTAATATTTATAAAAAAAATATATAGATTTTTACTGTTACTGATAAAGTACATCATTATCGTAGCTATTAGTCATTAATATAATCACCAAAGGCTCTTCTATCTAAAGGCTACACACAGAGTCTTACAAAAAGACGAATTGACTAGGTCATCAACAGAGGTTTGTTACTGATATATTATTAAAAGTTAGTAAGATTTTAGTTGTTCCTGATAAAGGGCACCTTTATTGTAGTTATTAGGCATCAATATAACCAGAATTTTAGTTACTGAAATTATTAGACATTTTTATTTTACATGCATGCCATGGGCGATAAGGTCACTTCAAAAAATCATAAAACATTTTATGGGAAAAAATACGGGATGCGGTGTCTACCTACTTGTTAAGCATTATATGGGGTTCAAGTGAGCCAATTTTTAGATTTTTAAAAAATGGGTTTTTTGAGTAAAATCACTTCAAAAATCGCTAATTTTTCAAAATTTTCAAAATTTCAAATTTTATTTCCGAAGCTGTATGCATCCAAGGATTATAATAAAATATTTTATAAAACTATCATATAAGGACTTTAGACTGCCATCTCCGCTTAGTAAAAAAAACTTTTTTTTCATGGAGAAAAAAAATCATAAAATCGGTAAAAATGCAGTTTTTTTGCGACAAAAATGATTTTTTTTCTTTATCAAAAAACCTAACTAAACTTTCAAAAACGATGTCTATAGGATATATGGGTCCTTATTTATTTTTAGAAAAAAGAATTATTCAAATAGGTTAAATACTTTTGAAATAATGTCCATTTGAAATGGAGTGTTTTGCCGTTTTTTTCCAAAACGGCGGATTTTGTGCAGAATTTTAATAGGCTGTAACTGAAGAAAAAAAATTTTTCTTGCAAAATCCTTTTGGGATATTTCATATGTCCCTTAGTTGTAACTACTGTATTTTTTTCAAAAAAATCGGTGATGGTCATATGACACTTTTCATACCTGCCTGCCTGATTTGAAATGGAATGACTCAGCTTTAAAGTAATACTTTTTGCAATTAGGATAACATATTGAAAATGTCTACTTACATTCCTTTGCTTCTTACTGCTTCAATTGCAGAAACTGAGTTGCATACCGTGCGCATATAATTGAAAACGTTCATCACATTAAAATAAGAAGACTGACTTGACTTCGTTCGGTAATTTTAATTGGTTCAGAAACAGCGAGGAGGGAGTTTTATCTTCCAAACTAGGTTTGGGAGATTTCTCAGAAATGCGAATCACGATAGGAATCATTTTCAGTTGCGCAGTACCAGATATGACCTTGGATGCAAGTAAATGGTGCAATATGTAAATTAACAGTCAATGGAAAGCATAAATGAAATAAGTACATTAAGCGGTCGCAGTACCTCAAAAATGATCAAACGATCAAAAAAATTTTATTCCTCTTTCAAAACTACAAATTATTCCAAACACAGGGAAAAGGTTTCATCGTTTTAGTTCAAATATTTAAAAAGTTATGATTCTTACGAAGAGAAAACTTTGAATTGCTTTTTCTCGGTGACCGTTTTTTTTTTTTTTTTTTTTTTTTTTTTTTTTTTTTTTTTTTTTGTGTGTGTTTTCATGTCATTAGAATCCCTAAGGATTTTTTTTCTATTAAAGATACAGCTTTGAAGTAATACTTTTTGCAATTGGGATAACATATTTGACAAAACTGTGCATTGGATAAGCATTTTACAAATTACTCAAATGTTTAGAGCATGTTAAACCTTTAAAAGCCAATTTTTTTTAAAAAAACTTTGATTTTTTACATAATTAATCACAGAAAATTTTCTAATAAACTCATAAGCAAATGAATGCACATATTTTTAGAGATGATTATAGTGATCGTTTAGCAAAAAACTTTTTTAAATTAGTGAAAAAATAAAAAAGCCTTAAAGATTTTAAAAAATTGAAATTTTCCTCAATTTTTTGAATTTTTGAAAAAGGTAGGCAGTATTTTTAAATTTTAAAATAAATTATTGCTTGAAAAATAAGTATGCATATTATAGTTTAAAAGAAATATAAAATTTACTCCAATAAAAAAAAATGTTTCAAAGACCCCTTAATCGCGATTAAATGTTACTTGTAGTTTAGAGAAAATGCACGCCTTACTTTTATTTTTAGACATATTAAATTGACGTTTCATTCTGTGAGCTCTAAAATTAAAGTTCTTTAAGTTTGGGGGGGAAGCATAGTTCCTCTTAAGTTTTCTGCATTATTCCTTCTTCAAAAACGTATTAAGCAGTGAAGTGTATTCTGCCGTGAGAAAGTATAGGGAAGCATCTGCAGAAATGAGTTTACAAGATATATGAAGAAACGCGTAAGTTTTCTGCATCATTATTTGCACAAAAAGCATATTCAGCAGCGACGTGTATTCTCTCGTGGGAAGGTAAAAGGCAGTTTTACAGAAATGGGTGTTTGCGACTTTGAAGAAACGTCTTTTCGATTCAATGCTAATAACAGAGAAAAAGTGGAATCAGACGTTTTTATTGCGCTTTTCTTTTTTCAACGGAAACCAAATAAGCAAAATTACACAATAAAGCTAACGTACAATCGATGAAAATTTGCAGTTACTGCTCTTTACCTGCCCACGGCAGTATTACACTTGATGTGTATTTAGTACACAGTAAGTTAGTGTGTTTCAGTTGAGCAAAAACTATCATTTCTTACCACTGTCCAGCTATGAGAAAGGATTTGATTTTTCAAAACTCATTAGTTACCAAACATTATTACCAATATAAGTAGTTAACCACAATTTCAAAAAGAAAGTACATCAGAAAAAAAAATATTGAAATTATTATTATTTTGTGTTTCCGATAGTTATAACTGCTCAATAAAATAAAACGGTATAAAGTTATTCAAAACTCTGAGACGAAACACTGGTAAGAAACAAGCAATTATTGAAAATGCAAAGTGCTACAGTCCCACAAATAAATAATCCATATCCATTCGTTAAATGCAAATCTCCTTCAACGAGTACCAACACGTATTCAGAGCGTACACCATTATGCTTAGTCAAATTCAGAATAATTCAAAAAGTTGGACGCAATTTCAAATTGATATATTTTCTGCACTGTACGCTGCACTTGAATTCTGTAGGCAATATTTGAAAGAGCATTTTGAATACTGCCACTTAGCTGGGGCAACCCTAACTAGTACAGTAAAAATAGGGGTCGGACCCAAACATCCAAAAAAAAAAAAGCTAAACCTGGTGCAAATTGTTTATTACCCTCCCAATAAGAACAGGTAAAAAGTCTTACCCCATTGTGCGTCGGGTTTTGGAATGGGGGGGCATCTAAAAATTGCTGTTTTGGGTATTTTTCCAGAATTTTTAGAGTAAATTTAAAGTGAGAATATTATGTTTTACTAAATTTAAAAGCATGAAATTAAAGGTGTTTGACCCCTAAAAGGGATGACATAACCCACAAATGCTACAGAGCCCCCCTATCCCCGTAAAATGAAGCAGTACCCCCCGAACCCCCCTCCATACATTTCATATGGAAACATTATTTTATGCTAAGTTAAAGTTAGAAATCGAGTGTGTCCATCTTCCAAGATCGATGGTGCACCTCCTCTCAAAGCTACAGCACCCTCCTTCCGCCAAATAAAATACATCCTCACCCCCCTCCCCCTTTATTTCAAGTAGAAGTATTATTTCATGCAAATCAAATATGCATTAAATCAGGACTGTCCACCCCATAAGAACAGTAGCTCACGTCCCAAAACGAAATTATATACTGAAATATTATCCTTCCCCACCCGCACCCCCTCTAATGGTGCACATTTGTTTAAATGACCCGAAAAATTCCGCTGAACTGTTTTTTGCTTTCAAACGATTTCTCCTAAATTTGTAACAGAAAGTCTTCGTTATCAAGATGTTTTTTGGAATCTAGATCCTCAGCAAACTCGTTATAGTTGCAGCTATGTCTAACACAGTTTGTGCATATAATTGAGCACTTCAGTCCACTTTCAGAGTTTTCAAACATTCACTATATCCAATGAACTCCTCAGAGCAAGCACAAGATTTGAGACGCAGAAAGTCTTCTAGAGCAGAAGGCTTGGCTGTTGTAATAGGGCGCATATTATGTTTCTGTGGTGCTTTCTTTGCACCCATCAAAAATGACACTAGCTTTCCCATACTTACAAATTATCTATACACTGCATTGCTGGCATATTTCCTTGAAGCTTACAGATCATTACCAAAAATATGATCAAACAGGTATCTTCCATCTATTACATATGAGGCAGTGAGAAGCATAAGGATGCAAGTGGCAAAATTAAAAATTTGGAGATAACCAGTACAAATGATTGGTGAACCTCTCCTCTATCTTAATGCAAGAGATGGTAGCTGCTTCTACACTACATGATTTAGAAAAGAAAATCAATGAAAGCCTACCTAGGATCTTATCTTTAAACGCGCTTTATTCAAAACTTGAAAATGTCCACTTACATCCCTTTGCTTCTCACTGCCTCATATATGAGACCAGCTGTCCGTTCTGTGATGGTGGATGAACCTTTTGCTTCAGATAATAGCACTTTAACGATACAAGATTTCTTTCCTTCTGAAACCAGATTCATCGAATACTGATGGAGGATCAGCGCATAACTCGTACCAGAAATTTTTAACAATTTGTTATTCCATCTTTACTGTTCATACCATTCGGTGTAAAAGCTGGTTTGGGCTTATACATCTTTACAGATAGTAACTACTCTCGTAACAGAAGCTAAAGACATAACTGTTTACTTCCTTTACAAAGAAATGCCACAAAATTGTTTGCCTTCAATATCCTTTGATGTTACTACCCAAACGTTAAAGGTCTCATCGCAACTCACCTTATCATCAGCGAGCAATACCACTACCAACTTAAGAGGGAAGAAACTTCTGGGGGCTTTAGAAACGGATTGTGATTTCCAAACTGGGGGACAAAAAAGTGTAAATATTTAGCATTCTATTGTTGTATTGCTCATTGCTTTCATCAAAACTTGTTCTATCGTTGAATCACTACAGGTTCTAGACCACCTGAATTCGTCACTGAGTTAGATCGTTGGACAGCTGATGTTTTAGCTGATGTTTGATGTGATCAATTTTTACTTCCTTTTACAAAAAAGGAAGTATTGTATTCGCGAAAAAATTTTCACTCAAAAATCGCCCTTAATTTCCATTTTGCTCACCCCCAAATGAATGTTGAGTTTTTTTTTCGATTCGACCACATGCGGAAAAGTGCCTAAGAATGTATAGACACGCGAAATATCCATTTTGACCATCACCGAGGTAATTACAACGACTTTTCTCGTGACGTCTGTATGTATGTGCGTATGTGTGTATGTGCGTATGTGCGTATGTGCGTATGTATCTCGCATAACTCAAAAATGGTATGTCCTAGAAAGTTGAAATTTGGTACATAGACTCGTAGTGGGGTCTAGTTGTGCACCTCCCCTTTTGGTTGCTTTCGGATGTTCCTAAGGGGGTCTTTTGCACCTTTTTGGGGGGAAATCATTGTTAATTTCGATGTAAACTCAAGTGGCGTTATAATTTGTCGGACACTTGGCGATATATCGCCAGTCTTTTGGTCGCCAAGTTTTGTCGCCAACTTGGCGACAAATTTGGCGGAGTTTTTTTTTTTTTTTGGTTTCAATTTGGCCATTGTTGGTGATATTTAGAGAATAAATATTGAATCACATTAAAATAGCGAATAATGGGGAAATGACATTAAATTGGAGTAAAATGAAGTCATGTGATGCACACATCAGCTCGTTTTTTATCGCATAATGTACTCAAAAGTTTCAGATAGTGTTGCAAGTATATGTCCGCATATTTAGCATAATTCACATAACCAGCTGCATAAAAGAGAGGTAGCTCGGTGTTTGCAAGTGAGAACCTCCACCGACTGGGTGCAGAATTGCAGCATTTCCCGTCTCACTATTGGCACTTCCGGTTTGTCCCCCCTTACGGTGATGACAAAACATCGTAGAAAAGTTGAAGTTTGTTAATCAAGAAGAAGTAGGGAAACTTTGGTCAATTTGGACTTTTTTTATGCTGCACAGGAATTTTGTTTTCCAGCGCTCTAAACAGTTTAATAATCCAGTCACAAATAATTTGGTTACTGAGCTCGCTTAGATCTTTTAAAATTATGATTCTGACACTACCATATCATTGTGCGGCATTTTGTACTTCCGAAAAGTTTAAATCAGGGAAATTTTTTCGTGAACTTTACTGCAATAGTTGATTTTAGAATGTAAATTTAGGGTCCCCCCCCCCAAAAAAAAAACTCGATGGCGCACCCCTTAAGTGTGACGGAGTATCCATCCGGAATAAAAGCCCTCAAAAAAGAAAGAAATACCCCTTGAAAAAACTGCCTTAAAAATTCCAATGACGCAAAGCTGCTCCATGACCCCCCCCCCCCCCCCCGCCTGTGCATCCCTGTTAGTTAGAATTTTTTTCTGTGAGAGTTTATTATTTTACTATTATAGAGAGGTTTCTGCGAAGTTTGAGAATTTTTTTAAGTAATAGAAATTATTTTTATTTAAATTGAGGATTATTTTGTCCCCCCCCTTCCCCCCAAAACCCGACGCGCAAAGTGCTGGGACTTTTTACCCCTTCTTGCTGGAAGGGTAAGGAATAATTTGCAGCAGGTTTCACCTTTTTTTTTTTTTGGATGTTTGGGTTTGGCCATTTTTTGGCCTAATTTTACTGTACTAAACCTGGCAGCCGTCAGAAGGCTACGCAGGTCCTCATAACAGCATTAGGACGCTGCCAGGTTAGGTATGCCCCAACGAGAGTTATCCAGAACTATACTTTGCTGTACGGTCAGTTATTACTGAATCAGTAACTGTATCACTTGTATGGCTACTGTGGAACAAAAGATGTTTTGCATTATCCCAACCTATCAGTTCCAATAACAGCATTACGACGCTGTCAGGTTAGGCACGCCCAACTAGAGTTATCAAGAACCATACTTTGCTGTAGGGTCAGTTATTACTGAATCAGTAACTGCATCAGTTGTATGGCTACTGTGGAGCAAAAGATGTTTTGCATTATCCCAGCCTATCAGGTCTCCTGATCTCACCCCTCGATTTGTTTCTTGTAAGGGGCCGTGAAAAATGCTATTTACTTACCACCTCTTCTCACGGATTCAAAAGACCTACGAATTCGTATCACAGCGGTGGCGAACTCAGTGACGCAGGACATTCACCATCGGGTATGGGATCAAATGGGCTAATGTCTAGTTGTCTAGGCGTTACAGGTGCAGCCGAAAGAGGGCATATTGAAAATCTGTAACTATCCATATATGTGAAAGTTGCGTCACTAAGGCCAAGGAGGAACTGCAAGTTTTTGAAAAATATGAAGCTAAAATGCGTTTTTAAGGCTACAAATTAAAAAAAAATTCCGGGGTTGAACAGCGGACCCCCCTATTTTCCACCCCACATCATGGTGTGAATACTATACTCAGGATTAGGTTCATATTGTCAATACTTAGACCAAGTACTGCCCTCTTATATTAAAAAACTGAAACCCATTACCTTTATATGTGTTTGAAGCAATCAATGGGATCACCAATTTCATAAATCTTTTGACCTTTCGATGCACACATGCATACAGGGCAAGTTAGATAAAAAGCCTTGATAGTTTTTATTTGTCTTTGGTACGTTATCGCAGTTAACATTTTGCTATAGCACAAATATAGTTTTTTCTGAGAACTGTAAAAATTTATGTTTATGAAGATTATATTATTATTATTTTTATTACTTTTTGCCTTTTTAGAGAGAGCGTGACACCTCAAATTTCCGCCCTGGGTGTTACCCGTGCTAGGTACGTCACTGGTACAATCACATGTAATTCACAGAATTCATGTACAATGTACAGTACAGGAAATATAGCAATTTGAAACGGTGTCCATCTTTTTGAATCACTCTGTATAGTACTGAAGATTTATGGGCAACGTATAACTGTTTCATATGTACGTTCACGTAAAATCTTACCAATACATTTTAGGTTATCCTCATTCTATAATAGCCTGGTCGAGTAACGCTCCTATCGCCAACAGCAATGCATGTTGTTGGGGCAACGCACGCTCTAGCATGATAATTTTCTTTACTAATAATAAAGCTGAAAGTCTCTCTGTCCGGATCTCTGTCTGTCAGGATCTCTGTGAAACGTATAGCACCTAGACCGTTGGGCAGATTTTCATGAAATTTGACATAAAGTTAGTTTGTTGCATGGGAGTGTGCACCTCGAAGTGATTTTTCGACAATTCGATGTGGTTCTTTTCTATTCCAATTTTAAGAACAAAATTGTCATAAGACGGACGAGTAAATTACGAAATTATCATAACGTGGAACCGTAACGTGGGCACAAGCCAATGGCGAGATACGAAATTATCATAACGTGGAACCGTAACATGGGTACAAGCCAATTGGCGGGAAAATTCACCATACATTATTTGTAAATATACAGGCGAACCAAAATACCTTTTAATTTTTCTATCACGGGCAAAGCCGTGCGGGTACCACTAATATAATATATTTTGTTAATGTTTGTCAGGCAGTGAAATGCTTTATTTTGTCAAGGCTGAAATGGGTTTGATCTGTTTTACTGGTAAGACTCATTTTAGGAGAAGGAAGAAACGAAAAAGTGGTCAATAATGAACGCTATCTACTGGAGTTTAGGTTTAATCCACTGGAGTTAGGGTTAAAATTTCAGCTATCAAAATATCTTGGACAGGCAATTGCTTCGTTCAAATGCAGAAGAAAATTTCATTCTTCATACTTTAACGAGTGTTTTTCTAGTTTAAAATACTTACCAATTTATATCAGATTCCTTGTAGCATATAAAAAGGAGTTTCTTTTCATACCGAAAATTAGCTTGTTATAGTTAAATATTCGATGTAAACTAAATATTTTCCCATGTCAACTTATAAAGGGAATGTTGAGAAAATATGGTTCAACTGTGCTTTCCCGAATTCATACACTTTGAAAAGCCTTTAAACTAATTTATCTGGTGTCATAAGAAGTCTTTTGCTTCTATGAAGTCCTTTCAAGAAAATCTTTTCAAACTTTATCAGAAAAGCTGCTAAAATAATATATTGCTTTTAAAACATTTCTTTGAAGTAACTGGAAAATAAATTACTTTTATGGAAACTTTTAACCTTTGAATATTATAAAGCTCGCACATGCGGAGCTCTTTATAAATGTTTTCTCAGCGTATTCGGAGGTTTCCAACCATAATTCATTTTTACAGTTGATTTCATATACAAAAGTTCGGAGACAGTTTAAGAATTTTACGAACTCGTTTACTTTCCTGTATTTTTATTCAGGCGTTTTAAATTATTTTACTAGTACAAAATTTGAAAAAGTAAACTAAAATATTATCTTAATAGTTAAGGGGGTCCGGGCACATTTTGAGAAAAAAATTATCAAGCAATTTAGACTTTTGAAATTTTTTGCACTGAGTCACCATTTGTTTAATATAAGCAAAATCATAACATAAATATTTTTTAAAAAAAATATTTAAATTAAAAGATGTTTTTCTAAAAAATAGGATTGGTTTAAAACGCTAAAACTCAAAATATTCTTGGTCAATTTTCAAATTTTTTTCAAAAAATTATTCGCAACTCCAATAAACTATAGGGGGAGTTGCAGCCACTGTCTAATGGCGGATGAAAAAGGTAAAACAAACAAATACCTCAAATTATAACTTGCTTTGACGCTTAGTGAATTACAGTAATTTTTCATCGTGTTTGTGGGAAGCTTTCTTTTCTATTCTTCTGAAATTACATTACACCAAAAACTGTCTGAAACCTGTAATTTACCCAAAATGAAACACAAAGAAGGAAATGTTTTAATTTTTCTTTAGTATTGTTAATCACCGCAAGGTAACGTATTCGAGCTCTGGAGTTGCGAATGCGCAAATATTTAATCTTTAATTTTTATGCGGCGATTTAAAAAAAATACTAATTCAATAAAAAATCGAAAATATTTGAAGAAAAATTATTTTATTTTTAAATCATACTTTTTTAAGTAATGTATTTTTTTTTTTTTTTTTTTTTCAAATTCGTCGAATAAAAATCAAAGTAAACTGTTTGAAAAAGATAGTTTCCGAATTTCATCACTTTATCAGTTCTTGACTTATAAGAGTTTGAATGCAAAAAATCGGAAAAAATTGCATTATGAAGATAAACGCAATTGAAGTGTTAAAAGTTGAATATAATATTAGTTAAGTGCATGCAACAAAAATAATTAAACCTTTCGTTTTAATTAAGATACAAACAAGATGCAAACGTCCTTTTTAGCAAAAAGCGACGGAAAAAGTTTATTAAATGATTTAAAAAATGCAAAATTTGACAATTTTTTTTTCTCCCGGATCTTTTTAAGATAGCAAAACGTAGTTTTAAACACAGTTGTGGAGTCGGAGGGAGAATCCGGCTCCGGCTCCGACTCTGTCAACCTTAAATCAGTCCCATACAGGCTCGATTCCGACTTCGGATCTTGGAATTTTTAATCTTCGACTCCTAGCACGTCTAACTCCTTTACACAGGGCTGGATTTGGAAGTGTGGAGGCCCCAGGACAACGATGGAGAAAAAGCCCCTAATCAGGGTTCGAAAAGATCATCGTATTTTCAAAAATATCCGATACTTTGATATATATCCGAATATTTTGATATATATGTATATATCCGATATTTTTGACCCGTGAAAGTTAGGATAATTTTTAAAAATTTTATTGTGGGGATACCTTGTTCTGGAGGCCCCGGGTCAATAGCCCGCCTGCCCTCCCCTAAATCCGGCCCTACCTTTACCTCAAAATCCGTTTGACTCCGACATAGTAGCCCTGGTTTCAGGAACAATATGTGTAATATAAAATAAGCATTGATTTTATTTAAAAATTCATATGGCGATGTTAAATCGCACAAATTTTCAGAGAACTTCTGACGCGTGTTTCGGGGTTTTAAGAACCCATTTTTTCAGTGCTGAACAGTGATTTTTGATGCAAAATTCCCCGGTAAAAAGAACCAGTGTGAATATCAGACAAATTATTTAGTAATAATAGCAAATGAGCAAAGCAAACAAGCCAAAAAGAAACTCCGATCCAAAATTTATTACATGATTTCATTAAAAAAAACATTCAATGCAAAATGCTACTTTTAATGTAAAATTTTGCGTCTTTTAGCTAAATAGACATAGATGATCTTAATACTTTTCCGTAAAAATATTTTCCTCTAAACTTAGCAATTTCTGTAAACGTAAAAAAATTCCAAAAAATCCTCATATATATAAGCCAATAATCGAGTAACGCGAACTCGCGTCACGGCATGATAATTTGCTAATATGATTTGGTAATGTTTGACATATAGGGAAATGCTTTATTGTGACAAGGCCGAACTCGATCCGGTAATTTAACTGTTTTACTGGTAAGACTGTGTCATTTCAGGGAATGAAGAAACGAAAACAATTAACGCTACCTACCGGAGTTTAAGGTTAATCCACAGGAGTAAGGGTTACAATTTCAACTATCAAAGTACCTCCAAACGGGCAATGGCTTTGTTCAAATGTAGAAGCAATTTTCACCCGTCATACCTTGACGGGCGATTTTCTAGTAATTATAATAATAATATTTTTTTAAATACCCTTAACTGAAGCACGGAAAAAAATATCTTCCTCAGGCCCGAAAAAAGGCACCTATTTTAATTATCTCTATCTGCTCAGCTTGCTCGAAAGCAAATCGTTTCAAAAAGTTTAAGATAACTAGTCGCTTTTCAGAATGAGACAAAAAATGCAATTCCACGTATGATTAAACTTCCTGTTATTACATTCAAAATTGATGCAATTAATATACTGTCTGACCACGGATTGTATGGAAAGACAAACATCCGTTTTACAGCCGGAAATGGACGAATCTATTATTTTTTAGCGATATCAGCTTTTGTAGAAGCAGAGTCTCAATCAAATGAGCGGAATACCGGCATCAAATTTTTACTTTCCCCCTTATTCACATAGATTCGTTTTATCTGAACGTTTGAAAATTCCATACAATCCGTGGTTGGATAATAGCTGATAATATGAATATCGCTAAAATTATGAATATAGCTGATAATATGAATATAGTTAATAATATGAATATAGCTGATAATATGAATATAGCTATGGATATAGCTGAAATATTATCTGATTTTTGCGTTAACAATACAGAAGACTGTCATCATTGACATACATTCAATTTCTAACTTTACAAACTTCTGTTTCTTCCGCATAATCAATTTAAACAGCACAGCTGATGGCGAAAATTCTTAACTTGACAAGAAAAAATAAAATTTGATATGCATAATATTTCCACTGAAATGGGTGGCTTGTTTCTATTCGTTTCTCACTCTTTTCGTATTTTGACGTGGAATAAATCGAAGTGAAAACACGTTTGAAAAGTAGAGAAACTTGCATATTCCTGTCAAATCATAAATCCAAAACCAAATAATGCAATAAACAAATGGAAATATATGAAATTCCGCTTTTGTTTTGAGTGCCTTCACTGCTGTGAGAAGTCCTTGTTTACTTCAGAAAATCTTGACAGCTTATTTATTCGAAGTTCGCATACATCAGTATAAATTATTTTATTGGATGATTTTATTTCTTCGAGTTTTGTACAACATTCGAGTTTCTCTAAGGAACTGGTGCATGAGCCGCAATTCAATGAGAATTTATTTTTTGCAATGCAAAATGGAATTTCTCTACTGTAAACGGCAGTGGGAAGGTAAAACGCAGTATCTGCAGAATTAAGTTTTTGAGATTTTTTAAGAAACGTGCTTATGATCCCATACTAGCAATAACATAGTGTTGGAATTTGAAGTTTTTGTAAAACGCAGTATCTGAAGAATTGAGTTTTTGAGATATCTAAAGAAACGTGTTTATGATCCCATTCTAGCAATAACATAGTGTTGGAATTTGAGGTTTTTGTAAAACGCAGTATCTGCAGAATTGAGCTTTTGAGATATCTAAAGAAACGTGTTTATGATCCAGTACTAGCAATAACATAGTGCTGGAATTTGAAGTTTATGTAAAACGCAGTATCTGCAGAATTGAGTTTTTGAGATACCTAAAAAAAAAATCGTTTATGATCCCATACTAGCAATAAGGTAGTGTTGGAATTTGATGTTTTTCTCGTGCTTTATTTTCAGCGGAAACCAAATTAGCAAGCTTATACAGTAAAAGATAAAGATTGATACAGTCAAATTCCAAAACTACCTTATTGCTAATATGGTATCATAAACGCGTGTCTTTTGATATCTAAAAAACTCAATTCCGCAGATACTGCATTTTAAGTCTCGACGTAGCATAAAATGATATCTCCAAAAAGCGTCTGTTTTTAAACGCGCAAAACTGGAGAACTACCCGGCCGATTTCGCTGAAATTTTCACAGTATTTTTCTTTTAGCACCGGAAAGGTTTGCAAACTAGTTTGAAAAAAATCGATGAGTAGTCCTTTTTCTATTCCAACATAGGCCCTATTTTTACATAATTCCTGAATATGGGGGTGAAAAAGTACTTGCACATATTAATATTACGCATTGTTGAAAAGGGTAGAATTTTCCGCTTTCTACGCAATTTGTTACAATGCTCTAATTTAATTACGGCGGGAGTTATTTGCGTTTTTAGCTCGATTTTTGCAGGCTTAGCTGACATATAGGCACTTCTTCATTCATTAACATATCAATAAAAAATTGAAGGAACTGTCCCACAGTTTTCTTTTTGACACATTGGATAGAGCGACACTTTTTACTCCAGATCTATCATGATAATTGGTCGAAAAACTAAGCTTCTATCTCCAAAGGAATAAAAGTTACAAGTCTTTTAAAATCAAGTTCGAAAAATCTCATTTCCATTAAAGTTGTTTACTTTTTTATTTTACGTTTCCACGGTTAAGCTTTTTCAATCCATAGTTTCTTTCCATCCTCATTTTTAATTTCTTAAACTTATTTTATTTCGTGTTTACATGGTTACGCTTTTTAAATACATCTTTCTCATTTTAATTTCTTAAAATTATTTTAATATCCGTCGTCATTGTTTGGAAAGGAAATTTTGCATGGTATTTTTTTTCTTTTATTTAAGCCTGATTGTTGAATATACGGCACTTGACACAATTTTTACTTTCAAAGTAACCGGTCAAAGTCGGGCAAAGCGGCTAGTATTTCCATAAAGTACTATGGACGTCAAAAATACAAAAACAAATGACAAGAAGGTTTTAATGGATGAATTTTGAAATTTAATTGGCCCGGCTTTGCACAGTCGGCTTCCAAAATAAAAGTTAGGTCAAGTGAAACATGTTCAACAATCAGGCTTGGAAAAACTATGTAAAATTTCTCAGCAGATGCGGAAAAATAATCAAAAAAAGGAAAAAAAGAATAATCAAATCTCCTGATTACAGAAAACGCCTCATAGCAAAAGCAAGAATTTTATTTGCTCATGGTCAAGAAAGAAATGGTCACTTTTATTTCTGTTCAATGATTTTATTCACTCTCATTAAAACTGAGCTCGCGTCAGAAAAAAAATTTCCGATTTAATTATGATATTCCTTCACTTAAAAATGCTTTTAACTTTTCTTCTGGTGATTTTACAACGTTGGTGTTTTTGAAATTCGAAGGAAGTAAATTAGCTTCAGGGGTATTTTTCTTGGACTTTCGAATGATACTTAAATCGGAACGGGTAAAGGGGTAAAGAGAGCCCTTAATTGCCATTTTCGGATTCTAAAATTGAAATTCAAACGGTTCAGTACTTTTTTGGCGTTTGAAAACCAATCAACGTTCCTTCTCTAGTGCCCAAGTACTTATCCCTGCCAAATTTAGTCGAGATTCGACGTAAACTGTATATTCGTATAGACGTCATGAATACATACACATACGAATTCGTCGTGAATACGTGCACACATATAATCTTTGTTTTATTTATATAGATTGACAAATCCGTTGTTGAGATATCATACGTGACAACGTATTTCTCGCAAGGTGCGAAATCAACGGAAGAACTACACTAAAAGTGCAGAACATAAATAGTTGAGTATGAAGTTTATTTCAACTAGTATATATTTTACTTCAAAAAAATTTAATCCTATAAATTTTCGATATCAATGATGCGGAACCTTTTTTATGAATTGAAAAAGAAATTTCCATTTTCTGATTCTATATTAAAAAGTTCACTTCAATTCTACTACAGGATAAAAAAAAATTAACTATACTAGAGGACCGGAGAGACGCTTATGAGGGAAGAGCTCACCTTTCGTTCTGGGCCAGGATTGGCTGATGGACGTTCATCAACCAATTCTGGACAAGGACATAATACTCCCACATAAATATTGACAATACTCCGGACTCTGTATCAGTTGCTAGGAAGTCGCTTCCCCCGAAGCTGCGACCACGTACACATTGAAGATGACCTCCGCAGAGGCGGTCGAAACGTTTGGGGTAACAACACTCAAACCACGGCACAACAGCCCGGAATCTCACAACATCCTTGACACCGGCCTTAAGAAGGAAAGTAAGAATGAAAGACTTCATTCTTACAAGGCTTGAAAATCTTTCAAACACAAAAAGAAAATTTATTTCGCTTCATTATTACTATTACTATTATTATTTAATCTCTTATAATTGGCCTGAATCAAGTTGTAAACTCACACAATAGATCTTTCAGTTCCCGTTGCCGTCACAATCAGGCTTAAGTGCAAACATAATAGCTCAGATTAAAAGTAAAGAATCTTTTATAGCTATTGGACGGCAGAGTTCATTAAGATTTTTACGATAGCTCTAGCATTTTTATGACGCGAAGTATTTAATTACTTCTGAGGCGTAGTGACATCGTAACGGCAAAAACGTCGTAGTTTGGCTCATATATTAATAACATAAATTATATGAGCAAAGTGACGAACTAGTATAATGGCTTCGTTGAGAATAAAGGTAAACAACACGTTTTTTAATTTAGAAAAATAGAACTCTCGCCCGTTAGAGAAAGTGAGAGAGCATGTGATATAAATTAACCATGCTATCAAAACACAATGAATTCTATTTTTTACTCGGAAAAACTGATCTCTTGTCTGATCCAATTTTATTCATGCTTTTTTTTTTTTTTTTTTTTTTGTAAGTATGTGTATTTAAGTAGTAATTAATTAAGTAAAAAGTATAAATATCAACAAAAAACTAACTGCTTACTTGTAATCAATATTTTATTCTGGAGTTCAAAAATACATTTGTTTGCAAAATAAATAAGTCAATATTTCACAATTGTGTTCGTTGTTGTAATCATAGGAAAAAAAGGGGGGGGGGGGGGGGGGCAAAGTTTGTTTGTTTTTTTTTTTTTTTTTTCTTTTTCAAGGTGTGGAATCAATACACAAAAAGCTAACTTACCAAAGATTGAAAATAAATAACGACAGACAAATATGAAACTTGATTGACTTGATGACTATTTTGATTTTAGTATAGAACATTTAAATTATTAACTTTAAAAGATTATACAATCATTCAAATGAAATACTTTAAAAATTCCAATTGCTTGTCTTCCCACATTTTCCACGATGTTAAGTTTGATTTCAAATTACAAAGCGTGAGAAAACACTTTACTTAAATTGTAAAGGCATTTTTTTAGTTTTCTGTGTAGGAAATATTTTATAGGAAAAGTTAAAACTTACTCAAATTTAATCACTTTTTCGTTTTTTTTTTTTACAGGACGCATGTAAACGTCAACGAATAAATTGAAGCACAGTCCAACGGTTTTTTTATATTTCCGGCTCTTTTTCGCTAAAGTATCATTTATCAGCAGTTTGGATATAAAAATAATCGGGTAAAATGCTACCATTCAAAGATAATAATACAACATCAATACTGTGAGTTTACGGAAGCAAATACTAGCACTCGGGATGGGTTCCATTTTAAAATGGAACCCATCCCACTTTAAAATGGTTGGGTTCCATTTGGGATGGGCACTTTCTGTCGCACTTACTATATCTGCCTTTTCTGACGCTACTTTGCAAGAACTGCTGAATACGTTATTTTGCTTCCTGTTAATGCACAAGGTTACCCTCTCTGTTTTGATAAAACCAACAGCAAAGATGACGCATGCGCAAATTGGCGGCAGGTCTCAGCTAAGGATAACTGACAGTAAGTACAAATTTTTCAGGAGACAGCAGTCACCTGCAAGCCGTTTTCACAGTGCAAAGTAAGTGAGCTTATGGGTGAAAAGACAATTAAGCTACTTTTTGTCGGATGTTAATTTCGGTAATGCATCATTTATTTGCAGTTAAGATGTGAAAATAATCGAATAAAATTTTGCATTAAGATAAATAAATACCTTTGTGCTGAACAGTAAAGTAATAAAAACCAACGTCAAAAAAGCACAAATTGCCAATTACAGCAGACACGTGTTTCGGCGTTACAGGGAAAGCCCTTTTCAATGCAAAAAGTAATGAGCTTATGGATGAAAAGACATCCGACAAAAGTCAAGAGCAGATAAGCATGCAGCTTAAAAGATAAAAATAGCGGATTAGCCAATTACCAATGAGAAAATTATAAACCGATAAGGAACCAATAGGAATGCAAGCTCTATATCTGTTGTACTTCAAAGAAAGCTCTTGGCCTTTGCTTATCTATGGCTATTGGTGCCATATCGGTTTATAATTTTCTCATTGGTGTTTGGCTAATCCCCTATTTTTAGTTTTTAAGCTGCATGCTTATCTGCTCTTGACTTTTGCCGGATGTCTTTTCATCCATAAGCTCATTACTTTTTGCATTGAAAAGGCTTTCCCTGTAACGTCGAAACACGTGTCTGCTGTAATTGGCAATTTGTGCTTTTTTGACGTAGTTTTTTCTTACTTTGAAATGTTGCATAGTATAAAATTTATCAATGTTTCACAATGTTGTATATTTCGATAATACATATTTATCTATAGTTTAGATGCAAAAATCACCGCTAAAAATGCTACTTCCTCTAAAATTCCTCAATGCGTCACAAGTTTTTTTCAGTAATGCATCATTGATCTAAAATCCAGATGCAAAAATCACTGAATATAATGCTATATTTCTTAAAATGTACATATTTTGTCTAAAAATGTTTTAGAGTAACAGGAGGGAAAAAAATCGATCGAAACACATTATGGACACAGTTTATCGCTGATGCTAGAACTTTGTGGCAGGGCAAAATCTGATTTGTAAGCTTTTTTGCGGTATAAAAGAATAAACAGCTTTAAGGTACATGCGACCACAGAAATGATATTTGAAGTCTGGCAACAAGTAGTCTTTGTGAGCTTAGAAATGGACAGGTCACCATTTCTTTTAGATGTATTGTATTTGCTTTTGAATAAGTAAGCTAAACTGGAGTGACAGGACTTCGAAGCATTTTGATTTCTCCAACTTTGCAGTATATTTATTCTTAACATCGTCTTTTCAGTGGCGAGCTGTCAGTGAAGATTTTACGCTTCAGATGTAAAAACCACATAGGCGTTTTTATCAAAATAAAAGCAAGCAAAGTAGGCTGTTCTTTGTAAGAATTTTCTGATAGTATTCGAATAGAACTTATTTTATTTTTTTTGGAGGGCATGATTTTGTTTTCTTTTAGTTTTTTTAGTTATTTTTTTAGTTTTTTTTTTTTTTTTTTTTTTTCATATTTTTCGGAATTGCTCTGCTTTTTTCTCTTTTTTTACTTCCTTTTACAAAAAAGGAAGTATTGTATTCGCGAAAAAATTTTCACCCAAAAATCGGCCTTAATTTCTATTTTGCTCACCCCCAAATGAATGTTGAATTTTTTTTTTCAACCCGACCACACGTGGATATGTACCTAGGAACGTGCAGACACTGGAAATATCAATTTTGACGATTCCCGAGTTAATTACAACGAGTTCTCTCGTGACGTCTGTATATACGTGTGCATGTGCGTAGGTGTGTTTGTATGTCGCATAACTCAAGAACGGAATGTCCTAGAAAGTTGAAACTTGGTACGTAGATTCCTAGTGGGGTCTAATTGTGCACCTTCCTTTTTGGTTGCATTCTTATGCTCCAAAGGGGGTCTTTTGCCCCTTTTTGGCGGGGAAATCATTGTTAATTTCAATGTAAATTCAAGTGGTGTTATAATTTGGCGGACACTTGGCGACATATCGCCAGTCTGGTCACCAATTTTTGTCACCAACTTGAAGATTTTTTTTCTTTTAATCTGGTTTCAATTTGGCCACTGTTGGTGATATTTAGAAAATAAACTATTGAATCATATTAAAACTGCCAATAATGAAAAAATGACATATAAGCAACTAACAGAGACACAATAATAAAATGAAAAGAATTCACTAAAACGCAAAAAAAATGTTCACAGCTTGTTAAACACAAAAAGAGTCAACGGCACTCAAAGTACCAAAAGTAAACAACGATTAGTTTTCAAAAAGAGCAGCAAAAACGATGATGTCCATAACTTGTATTAAAAACGTTTAATTGAAAATATTTACCAATAAAGTATGCAAACACTTCTAATATAAATTGAGATTCATTTTCAGGAATTCGGAATTCAGAAATGAACCCCGAACAAATATAGCATCCAACGCAACGATAGAAATACCTACTGCTTAAATCAGGTTAATTTTATATCTATTGCTTTTTACTTCCGGGTGTAGCAATGCAAACATTTTCCTGTGGTACTACTTTCGAATTTTAATGAAAAGTACATACGCAAATTTTACTTGTGTGCTTTGGTTGAACCATATTGTATTTATTTATAAAAGTCATCAAATCCTTTTACGCAAGAAAACACAAATACATTTTAGATAATGTCATTCACAAGATGAGTTAAGTTTTTCTCTACTTAGCTTTATATATATTGCATTAAAATATATGAAATAAAACCGTAATTTCTAATTTAACAGTAGTACTGGTAAGTTTTTTTTCTTAAGAAGTTTTACTAATATTAGTTCTGAAAAGCCGTAAACAGAAAACAAAAAAGCCATCCAAATAATGCCGACTAACTGGTAAACATGTAAAAATTGTATGCTTTAAATCAAAGGGTCAAATACCTCATTATAATTTTGAATAGAGTTAAATATTTGAGTTACTGCACGGATAATAAGATTATAAGCAATGCGTTTACTACA
>NC_072736.1:17496263-17604131 GCF_026930045.1 Uloborus diversus | reverse complement strand
CCCCGCCAACCCGCCCGGTCCCTTACCCGCCCTGACAGACCAAGCGATAAATGCTTTGCTATGTAGGGTCAGGTGGGGTAAAATGGGTAGTCAAAATATATGGTTTTAAAAACAAAATATTTTAAATTAAATTTGCATTTTTTTGAGTGGGACATTATACTTGGCTGTTCTGAGTTCTATTTCAGAAAATATATTTTTCCAATAGATTATTTTTTAGTGAGAGGTAACACTTTAAATTGAAGTAGATAAATTCAAGCCACATGTTGTCTGCTTAAACTTCTATCTCCAGCTCCTGATTTTTGAGAAATTTTTATTACTATGTCATAATATCTTTAGTGGGACATTTTTGTTGCTGCTTCAACTTACAGGGAAGAAAAAAACGATTTTTTTCTATTTTTAATCTCATATTTTGAAAATGGGGTAAAATGGGTATATGGTTAGGCTTAACATTCCAGCAAGTTGTTTTAAAAGATACAACAGTATATTTTCCTTTACATGAATACTAATCCCCACAGGCTACCCATTTTCACCTGCGTGGGGTAAAATGGGTATAGAAAACATATAGTCATAAACACTCCTCTCAAAAATAAATTTGTATCAAATTATGTGTGAAAATCATTTAATTCTACTCTCAACGTATGTAATGTATGCATAAAAAAAAAAAAAAAAAAAAAAAAAAAAAAAAAATAGAAACTAAATATTTGAGTCAAAATCCAAAAGTAGGCAATTTTATACCCATTTTACCCCACCTGACCCTATGTACTTTCATTCCATACAGAAATTTTTAATGTACCATGAGTACTTTTTTTGTGTAGCCAGCTCTTGGTCTATTAGGATGACACCCTCGCTACAAATGCGAATCCAAGCCTGCCGAATTTCTCTAATCAGAAAACGGTACGCTAATGTCGTAATAATGAAAAAATCTTAAACAGTAGCAAAGTAAAGAGCATAGTTTTTCATGATTTTAAACGCGTACATTATTTTGCCCTCATGTTCTGTAATCGAAATATGAAGTCTTAAAGACAGCCGAAATTGCACATGGATGACCTGCCACATGTAGACGGTGAAATCATCGACGAATAGTTGGTACCTTCAATTTTTACCACAAATAAAGTTTTATGACTTCATTTTTGTGAAAATTTTTTTGATGGAACCTCACCCCCCCCCCCCCCTTGTTCATGGTAGCAATGCCTTAAAATTACGAATTTTGACTTCAATTTAAAAAATTTCCTGAATCCCATTTCTGACCCTCTCTTTTTGACACCACCTAAGATAACTAAAACTGCGGTTTAAGACTTCCATTCCGAAAACTTTTCTGGGCGCATCCATCGATCCCCCCCCCCTCGCATCCTCCCACTGTCCTTCCTTTGACGTCACTAATAAAAGTCTACACCTATTTTGCTTTTGTAACTTTTGAAATCTATCCTCGTTTAAAGGAATAAAATTGCACATGTTTCCGTGTTAAACATATCTTACGTTTAAAAAATTCGTCCTATTTCTTGATTGTTTTTCCTTTCCTTTTTGCAATTAAAAAAAAAAAAAAACACACACACACACACACACGAAATTTAAAAGGAGAAGATAGGCAAAGGCGTCAGTTTAAATTTTTTAAGTCTTGCTCCATCTCGAAAGGGTCTGAGGATACGGCAAACGAGTCTTCCTACCGAACTTGCTTAATTTTTGAAGCGCAAGTGTTCCCAAACGGGTGAGGTCTTAATTTTTTAAAAATTAATTCACAAAAGTAGACTAGATTTTTTGAGAACAAAACTAGTTTTTCTTTACAATTACTGTGTTCTGCTAAAATGTGCCTTTTGCAAAAATCTCTACATACCCTTACTTTGCGGGAGGGAGGAGATAAACCCATTCTTACTTAATATTTTCCAAGTCGATAGAAATCGCGCGGTCAAGTGGTTTGGAAGAGCTCATATTTCATTTGCTTCCGGAAGGTAAAAAACGTATTAGGATGAGGGAGAAAAAACTTACAATTTCCCAGCGCTTAATTTTTTAAAATGTCCGATTTTTAAAATAAGGCGTGGTCTTTAAGACGGCACAAATGATGCACTTTGGCGCATCTGTCTACGGCGTTTCCACGTTATGATAATCAAGAAGTGAGTTAAATATTGCGCTCTACGCTTGCTATCAACCATATTTTTGCCAACACAAGTGAGTAAAGAAGCGAATTAAATAATCTGCGAATGGCATTTCATCATTTCTGATGTCATCGACATAAGTGTAAACAATGAAAGCGCATCTATTTTTTTAACTATTGCATAACTATTTTTTTAAAAAATATTAAACTTAGTCGAATTATTTAAAAAATGGTCGGATCCTATGTTTTTAAGCATGCTCTTTCAAAAAAAAAAAAAAAAAAAACTTAAAAATTTCGAAAACGACCCCATTTATCAAAATGAAAAGGAAAGCTGAAACATAGAAATTCTTTTTCCTCTACTGACACTAATTCAGTTATCCTAGAATAGTTCTCACACAAAGTCTAGTATCAAAGGCGAAAAAGCCACTTTCGATTTTCAGAATTGTTCTGGAAATTCGCAAATGTCCGAATATAGTATGTCAGAATTCGGAGCCGCCGTTAAAATCCCTTTAAGCATTTAACGTCTGTTCTGGGTTTGACCCGTCATTCCGTATTTTCCGGTTATGACCGGATATTACGGTGCGTCGGGATGCTGATTGGAACTGTCGGTCCAATATTGCTCAGGTGGCCGGGCAGGAAGTCTCTGTGATAATCGAACCGTTCGAATTCAGAGCTGGTGAAATGTTGAGCGAGTTACGAGGGGAGTTATGACACAAAAGTATTTTCTTCTGTGTCAAACGAATTAACAGTAGTCTTTTCAGCAGTGGGCTAGCGAGGAGGGAGAGGTTAAGGGGGTTAAAATCCATACCATGATAAAATAAAGTTAAAACAATACAGCAACGATTTTTTTTCCTCCGAAAAAATACAATTTTTACATGTATCTACCTCTTTTCTTATAAAGGGTGTTTTTTTTTAGAAGTAGAGAACTTTAGATTCAAATAAAATACAGTTAAATGTTGTTAATTGCCATGAATGTTTCTTTATTTGAAAGATGATTCTTTGCCATTTTTATTTAAATATGATTTCTGGCATATGGCCACCTCGACTGGCTCGGAGAAAGTCTAGTCGGAAAGTCCAATTTTCTCACTTTTTGCAGCAATAGAGGTCGTATGTTAGTAACAAGGTGGCCCATGTTCTCTTACAAGGTGTCAATCGTCTGTGGCTCATCGGTGCAGACCAATACATAGCCCCACAAAAAGCGGTGTTAAATCGCGTGATCTTGCGAGCCAATTCACGGGTTTATTACGCGAAATTATTCGTTCACCGAACGTTTCTTTCATTAAATCAATTGTTACACCCGCTGTGTGGCATGTTGCACCGCCTTGTTGTCTATTCATGATGGAATGGCAAACCGAACTGAACACAAAACAAGTGACAGCTATCAAAATGGGACACATATCAAACAGTGTTGCCAACTTAAAATTCTATACTTCTAAAAAAACACTATTTATATTTAGCTATCTAGCTACTGCTTATCTCTATTATTTATTTCTCTTTTTATCTATCTCTGTATTTCTATCTAACTATAGGGAAGAGTGTTGTACCTTGGGACACAATTCATATTTTAATTTTTAACGTCAATTATTTGAATCAAATTTAAAACCTAAAAGTCACATCACCCCAACATACTTCTGTGCAACATATTTTTTAAAATTCAGACAGTTTGAAAATAAAATATTGCCAGCCATTTAAAGTAAAAGTTCCAAGCTGTCCTAAGGTACAACATCCTATTGTACCTTGGAACACATCCTGTTGTACTGTGGGAAAGTCTTCATGATTCAGGAAACAGTCATACTTGAACCAATTTTGTACCAGAATTTTTTTTCCCATGGTAGTGAATTAAATTGTGACTAATTAATTATGAATTGTGAATTATTATCTATCATTAAATGTATTTAAAATACTACATAAGATTAGAACATTGTTCCATGTTTCTAAGCATATCTTAATTATTAAGAACCATGCATATGTTGTACCTTGGAACGTGTCCTAAGGTACAAAATGTTTGACTGTCCCAAGGTACAATCACCACGTTGTTTAAGGAAAACCAAAATGATGGTCAATCAGGATGCATTATCATTATATTTGCTCATAAGCAAAATATTTAAAGTTCTACTTTCTGTAACAAAATAAAATTCAGTTGATGAAATTTACAAATACAAAGGCAGAAAACGAATTGAAAATGAAGAAAATATTTACTTTGGAGTCATACAATTTTCTTTCTCTCACAAAATCGTCAATTTTACTCATTTGATGCTGATTTTTACTATGGCACCACTTAGTGGTGAAGGCTGCTATTACAGATTACAAAAACATGGCAGCTAAAAATAGACTCTTAGAAATTAACAGTGTCCCAAGGTACAACACTCTCCCCTATATACAGGAAAAGGTGTAAAAACGGGTACAGGTGTCAATATGGGTCCCCTCTCTGTGGCTATGGGAGGTACTGAAGACTGACGACGAGCCGATGAGGACTGTAGATGGTGCTATTTACTTATATGCAGCAACTATACTACAACTGCAGAAAGCAGTTGGAAACATTCTTTCAAGTAGTGTGTATATCCAGCGTCAGTTATTGCTCAATTTGGTGTTTTTTTTTTGAATTACAAACTTTTAAGAGGTATGTGAAATCGTTTTCTAATGGTGATCGTATGTTCAGTTAAAAATAATTTCACAGTGATCGGATCGGATATCTTCAGCTACTTTTTGAAGCACACCTTTAGTCACGCACACTTTTACGTTACATGCGATAGGGGCCATCTTTCTTAGGTGTAGTTGGTGTAAATATGGGCACCCCTCCCTAGTGGCTAAAGATTGACGACGAGGGCTGTAGATGGTGCTGTTTGCTTATATGCAGAGCAACTATACTACAACTGCAGAAAGCAGCTGGAAACAATCTTTCAAGTAGTCCTATCCAGCGTCAGTTATTGCTCAAATTGGTGATTTTTTTTTAATTACAAACTTTTAAGAGGTATGTGAAATAGTTTTCTTATGGTGATCGTATGTTCAGTTAAAAACAATTTCACAGTGATCGGATCGGATATCTTCAGCTACTTTTTGAAGCACACCTTTAGTCACGCACACTTTTACGTTATATGCGATAGGGGCCATCTTTCTTAGGTGTAGTTGGTGTAAATATGGGCACCCCTCCCTAGTGACTAAAGATTGACGACAAGGGCTGTAGATGGTGCTGTTTGCTTATATGCAGAGCAACTATACTACAACTGCAGAAAGCAGCTGGAAACAATCTTTCAAGTAGTCCTATCCAGCGTCAGTTATTGCTCAAATTGGTGTTTTTTTGAATTGCAAACTTTTAAGAGGTATGTGAAATCGTTTTCTTATGGTAAAAATAATTTCGCAGTGATAAGCGCAAATCGGATATCTTCAGTTACTTTTTGAACCACACCTTTAGTCACGCACACTTTTACGTTACATGCGATAGGGACCATCTTTCTCAGTAGACTTGCCAGATTTCTGAAATGTTCAACCAGGACACCGGAGAGCTAAAGCCCTAAATCCTTCTCTTAAGTGACGACACACTTTGATCTATGCACTGCGCGCCGCTTTCGACTGCGATTGGAGGCGGGTAGTCACGTGGGTTCGGTCCGCCATTTTGTGTCGTTGCCTGTGGGATTTCACTGTGCGGAATACTAGATATTTTCTCTTTGCTATTCGTATTTTTCATCAAACGCTATCTTTAATGTGACGATGCCTTTTTTTAGTGCATTAAGATGTTCTAACAGTTCAAAATTACTATATCGAAGTACACTGAAAGATTATTTATGTATTTTAAATGTTTTCATCAATACTGCAGCGCAATTTCAGATACTTTATGAAACTCTTGTTCAAATTGTAATGTTTTTTACTTTTCATGAAACTGTCTGATGGTTTGTTAATTTTCATGGGATAATAAGGACATTCACTAAAATCATCATAATTAGTTCTTTAAATATTGTAAAGTTCAACTATGCATTGGCACCTAATTCATTGCTAGCAGTAGTAAAATATTTGCCCTGTTTTCAAAACTGATTTTTCTGAGTTTAAGATAACAAAACCGTCAAAATTTAAATATACTAATTATTTTATTTATTTTTAATGTAAATTTTCTTTTAGTTAGTTAGTTTCAAAATCTCTCAATAACTATAGCAAAATTATTTTAAGAACACGTCGTTTTGCTTTTAATTGTGTCATAGCCACGAGTTTCAGTGTGTTGCCAAGTTAATTATTTATCTATTTTGCGCATAAAAATTAAGATATTAAAAGTATGAAATTATTCATTAAAAAAATTAAGCTTCTTTGAGATTATAATAACATGTAACTCAAGCCAAGTTATATCATTACGTAAAGTTTTTTTTTTTTTTTTTGCTCGGAAAAAATCTGTTTTCGCTTAATTTTTATTTTGATGTGAAAACCTTTTAAATATATATATATATATGATTTATCCCAGTATCTGTTAATTTACAAATTCATTATTACTATTTATAACAGTTCGTCACAGATGTAATCTGCACTCTTTTATTCAATTCCTATTATCAATCAAATAATTCAATTAATATTATTTTTTAAATATTGATTTTAAACTGGTTACATTTTACTATCAGTTCGTTGAATTTTTAAGAACTATTAGTATCCTTAAAAATCAGGTTTAAATGAAAGTCATTTTTAATGTAAAATCGTCATGAGAAACAAGAAAGTGTTGGTAAAGTGAAAAAAAAAAAAAAAAAAAAAAAAAACTTGGAGGAGTCCTGCTGAAATTAAACCTTATTAGTGTTAAAACAAAAAGAAATTTTGCAATTTTTTAGAAGTGAATAATTTTCCATAAGAAAACTACACACATTAGTAATATAAATGATACTGCTTTGCATGAAGAAGTTCAAACTGTTGCCTACAAATAATTTATGACATAATTAATTTACTTCACTACTGTTCTATTCAGTAGTGGATTTAAGGGAGGGGGGGTGGCAAAAAGGATGAATTTATTTAACTATTTTATTCACTATTTTTTAATTGACTTCTCCATAGCATTTTTTTTTATATAGTTAATTAAAAAGAACACAAAACACACATAGAGCATATTTTGAATAATAGCATTTTTATTTGCTAAAGAAGTCATACTGAAGTCCTAGAGTGGCAGAATACATTTATACATTTAACACGGCGGTTTTGAATTCAAGGGAACGTAATATCGTGATTCGTCCATTAATTTTTCTTTGATGGAATCAATAACTAACATTCTTCAAAAAATGTGCAGGCGTGCCTAAAAGAATTATTTTGATTCAGGAAGCTATTTGCGAAATAATAGCTTTTTCTTTTTCAGCTTATAAAAAATGCAAAATGAAGGAAATCCTATCGTAGTTTCTTGAGAAAACCATGATATTTATGGAGGCGGTATGTAATATGAATATGTTATCACAACTGTATCATGGCTTCAAGAATAATCAGCAACTGCTTCGAAATCCACACAGAAATTGTCCTGAATTTTTCAGTAAAACTTATATGTTTAATAGCTATGATTTTCTTAATTAAATAATATTTTACAGTCAAAAAACTATAAAATAATATTAAAATCTCAAATGAGGTATGGGTATATTTTTTATTGAATAACCTTGCCCTCGTGTTATAATCATTACGACATTGTTCCTAAAATTAAAACCGCTAATTGTATAGCATTTAGGTAACATCATTATGGTTTAGTATTTAATTGGCTTGAAACGTTAAAGATGTTTTACGTCCACATTCAAAGTATATTGGTACATAATATATATGTTCCTAGAAGTGAATCATTAGCTTAAGGGATCCTAAAAAAATTTAAAAAAAGACATTTTAAAATAAAGTAATGAAAACTTTGTTATGAAACACCGTATGTGCCAGGGGGAAGGAGGAAGTGCTACTCAATTTCCCGCCTCTTCCGGTAAGCTGTTCCAAGTGCCCACTACCCTACTAAAATTAGTAGTTTTTCCTAATTTCCAAGTTAGCCTGAGATTTAAATAGCTTAAAACAATGACCCTCTCGTCCTGCTTTCCCCGCAAAAATTTAATCTATTTTTATCTTTCATTTTGATAAATTTAAATAAGTGAATCATGTCCCCTCTGACTCTCCTTTGCTCCAGGCTATACATGTTAAGCCTATTAAGTCTAGTATCATAATCTCAATCTGAAAGTCCTCTTACTAATCTAGTTACCCTTCTTTGAACCCTTTCCAACACAAAAATATCTTTCTTCAGATAAGGCGACCAAAACTGAACAGCGTACTCCAAATGAGGTCTTACTAAACTCCTATATAAAGGCAGAAGAATCTTCTTAGAGTTGCTTTATATAAATAATTTACTATTATAAATAGTTAACTTTGCTAACAAAAACTTATAAGGGCAATTTTTTCCAAACCCAGTTACGCTTAGAGAGTGTACTTGGTTACGATGCACACATAATTGTAGCTTTCAATGCATCCAAGAGAAAGAAAAGGAGCTAATGTTTAAATATTCAAATTCTGTTTCTATTTATTTCAACTGTCCGTATATAATATATAACTTTGCATTCATAAATTATTTATTTTGCATGTATTTATATTGAACTTTTATCGCCAGTTATAAAAACAATTACCTTCAGATCTTCACAAAACTTCAATCATACACTTTAAGTACTCTGCATAAAACTAATGGATTGAAATGAAAAAAAAAAAAAAAAAAAAAAAAAACTGTTTTATAGTTGAACCTTAAAATATTTGCTATGTAATGAAGTTTAAAATTATTAAAGGTACTAGGGCTAAGTTGAATAGTTTTAGCCATAAAATAATTAACTCCTGGCGAAATTATAAATTTTTCTTAGGATGCTCTGAGCGTTTAATTGATTTTCAAGATGCTTAAAAACTAGTTCTAGCTAATTAAAACCTAGGTAATGATTCAATTTTCTCATTATTTGTTTTTTTTTGCTCTGTTGCAAATTTTGCTGTGGATGGAACTTTTAACGTATATTGCTCAGTAATATAATTTATGCCATTTCTATTTTTAAAGCTATAATTAGTGTTTAATTAATTTTCAAGTTTCAATTTCGTAGTTTTATATTAAACGCTTCGTTTATACTGTAATATTGTTTTTTTTTAATTTTAAATTTTTCATTTTCATGAAATAGTTTTTTAATTAAGGAATGTAGTTGGGTGTCTATAAAAGGTGGCTGTAGATTAAAAAAAAAATCATAAAACAATACAAACTTAAACACAATTATTATTTTTAATTTTTTCCCTCATGTATCAAATTTTTTTTCCATAACGTACACCTCTGCATCTGTCGTAGTTCTGAGAAGGTTTAGACGAGTTTCAACGTTGTGGGAGACACTAGCCAGCCAGAGTTCACCTGGGAGGGGGAGAGGGGAGGGTGAGAATTTAGTCATAACAGTCTTCTTATATGGATGTAGACTGTCTCATCTGTATCAGAGAACCATACCAGCGTTTGTCCAAAAATTGAGATTATCCGTTTATTAGTGTATTATATGTAGAATCCTCTTCCGTATCAAACCATATGGAAATATTCTTAAAAAAAATAATAATAATTTGAACTTTGACACCTTCAATTCAAATTATGTTTTTCGCAATCACGAGTGTGTGTATGTAGGCGTGTGTGTTAGTTTGTGTGGGGAGGGGTATGTTTGTGTGTGGGGGTATGTGATGTGTGTAGGCATGTGTGTGTGTGTGGGTAGTTGTGTGTTTGTGTTGGTGTGTGTGTATGTTTGTATGTGTTTGTGTGTGTATGTGTAGGTGTCTTTATGTATGTGTGTAGGTGTATGTGTGTGTGTGTGTGTGTGTGTGTGTAAGTGTAGGCAAGTAAGTGACGCAACCTGGAGACGGTTAACGCTAGAGGAGCAGCATCTTGAGACGGCCTTCCGACGGCGGTGCTGCAGAGGGAGGCGGGGGGGTTGGGAATAAAATCATAGGAATTCAAAACTGTCAAGTGAGAGCAATAAGCAATGTGATTGCTCAAAAAAAAACGTAACATTCTTAGAGCAGGAATTTGAAAATGGAGGGATCAAGTGCAATTATTTACTTAGCAAAAGCTGTGGCAATAACCACAAGTCACGTGCTTCAACAACGACGAATGGTTGGCACGTTTTGCGTGAAACTAGGGAAAGAAACCTGATTTCTTCCAATGCTTTGTTTCAAAATCTATCACGTGACTGGGATCTTTGCTTCACGAATGAAAGTGTTCACTCCCTCCATTTTATCTCTTCTCAATAATAATATTTTACCGTGTTAAAAGAGTGTAAGACCAATCCTTTTCATGCACCAGGCAAACGTTTTTTTCTCTCTCCTGTAAAGTTGCGATTATGTGACTCACATTGGTCAGAAGTACAGATATTAGAATTGGCAGTCTGTGTTTGAACCGAGTGCTTTAGGGGTTGACTATAGACGCCCCGCCCTCACGGCGCTTCTGGGAGTTTTTTCTTTCATAGACGTCATTTTCAGTTTTCCGATGTTAGCGCAGTTAGTTCAGTGTTCCGATGTCCATCTACATGCATTTAACTAGAATGGGGTGGTTTCCTTTAGTCAAAAGTACTACTTTTAGTCATTGAAATGGATAGAATGGAGCAAAAAAAAGAAAGAAAAAAACTAGTATGTTGTGGCCATCACGAAACTTTCTTCTATATTTTTCTTTTTTTTTCTGATCCCTCCCCATGCTTGAAGAGGAAGCAATACTCCCAACAAAAACGAAATTACACATGCAAAAACTTGACCACCATCCCAATGTCTGAATTATTGCAAAAGCAAAGCAAAGAGCGAAAATTGAAAGTTATTTCAAAAGCCTTGCTTGAATTAATTACAAATATTTTATTTGTTAACAAACATAAGATGGCAACAGTTAAAAATTTTAAATCATTGAGATAATATTTCCTATCATTTCCATACAATTAAAATCACGAGAAATACGCAGACGACAATCTATTGCGATTTATCTTTCTTATTGTTGCATTAATAAAAATATTTTTATTCGCAAAAAAAAAAAATAAAAAAATAATTTGAATTTTTGGCATTTTGAATTCAAATTATGTTTTTCGCAATCACGAGCATGTGTGTTTGTGTAGGCGCCTGTGTGTGGGTGCGTGGGTGCATAAGTGTATGTATGCATGTGTGTGAGTGAGTGTTGTGTACGTGCGTGTGCGTGTAGGTGTCCGTGTGTCCGTGTGTGTGTGTGTGTGTGTAGGCGTTCGTGTGTGTGTGTGTGTGTGTGTAGGCGTTCGTGTGTCTGTGTGTGTGTAGGCGTTCATGTGTCTGTGTGTGTGTAGGCGTTCGTGTGTGTGGGACATGGAGGCCACCGCCCAGCAAAAGTGGATTCCGGTGGACAGTGGTCAGGAGCAGCCGCGCCGCCGCCGGTGGACGGTGGTGCTGCAGCCCTGGTCCAAGCTGAAAAAGGAACCGGAACGTCAAGGACAGTCAAATGAAAGCAATAAGCAATCGTGATTGCTCAAAAAAAAAAAAAAAAAAAAAAAACAAAAAACAAAAAAAATCAACACCTCTTGGAGCGATCGGCGTCAAAATTGAACCAAAGCCTGTTTACATATGGATTCACATATATTCCAAATTTCAACCAGAACGTAGCATTACTTCTTGAGATAGGGAACTCAAAATGGAAAAAAATAACGGGTGATTGCGCTACCCCCCTTTTTAGCTGTTGACACAAAAATAAAATCAGTTCTTATACCCACTAAGGGCTACTTGCCGATAAATTTTTCTTTCATTCCGTTCATTATTTCTTGAGATACAGCAGTCACAATTGACGACAAAAAACGTTCTATAGTTCAACCCCCGTTTGAGTTATTGACACCAAAATTGAATCAGCACCTGTTCCTGTTAATACCAACATATGGACCAAATTTTGTTTGATTCCGCCAGTTACTTCCTGAGGAATAGCAAGCACGCGTAACTCGAAAAACGTCCCATTGCTCCACCCCCCTTGGAGGAATTCGCGCCAAAAACTAATGGGCACAAGTTCACATAGGGGCACATATGTGTACTAAACTTCGTTCGATTTCATGCGGTAGTTATCGTTGTAGAGCGGCCACAAAAAACTGGTCACACACAGACGTGACACACATACATACACACACACACATACACACATACACACACACACACACACACACACACAGACAGACATTTTCCAAAACTGGTCGAAATGGACTCAGCACACCTCAAAACGTTCGAATCCGTCAAAATTCGAAATTCGAAAATTTGCACGAATCCAATACTTTCTTCTATATATTAGATATAGAAGAAAGTAAAAACATGGACCCAGAAAATACTTTGATTTTCCCAACATTTTTTTAAAATTAATTCTTTTAAATGTCCGATTTTTCAAACAAGGCGTGGTCTTTATGACGTCCCAAATGATGCAATTTGGCGCATCTTTCTACTAACGTTTCCACGTTATGATAATCAAGCAGCGAATCAAAATTGCGCTCTACGCTTACTATCAACCATATCGTTGCCAATATACATGAGTAAAGATGCGAATTTAATATTTTGTTCTGTGAAAATGGCAACATTGAATGGCATTTCATCATTTGTGATGTCATCGGCAGAAGCCGTAAACAATGAAAGCGCACCGATTTAAATAATTTTTTAAAAATACTAAACTTAAATAAATTATTTAAAAAGTGGTCAGATCCTATGTTTTCAGAAAAAAATACTTTTAAAATTTTGGAAACGATCCCATTGTATCAAGGGAAAAAAACTTTGCGGAAAAAAGGATCAGGAAAAAAAATGTCTAAATCTTAAACAGTTTTTTAAAAATATGCATTTTTTTATGATCGCAAGACTTGATAAACACCCTGCATAAACCAAATTTTAATGATTTAATTGAAAATTATGCTTCAAAATCCCGTAGTTCTTTTACGGACACTCTGCATATTGATTGACATTATAACACGAAATAAACATTCAAACGCAGCGTAGTGAAACGTCTGATGTAGTGCGGAATATTTGTCTGTGTTAAAAAACAAAGTTTGAAATCCTGTATTTCAAAACAAAGTCTGCGGCTTCACGCGCAAGTGATTCCAATTCTTCTTGTTTTCCATAATTCAAATTTAAATATTTAAATTGTTTTGTGAGAATTTTCGTTTAACATTTATACCTTCTGAGGATATGAAATGAAATATTATTCCTCTCCTTAAAAGTCAGCGGTGGAATTCAATGAATATAAACTTGAAATTTTAATAATGATTCATACAAAATCATCTCATTTGAATTATCTTATTAGCATTCATTTCAGAATGCAGGAACATTTTGGAAGAAGTTATTTTTCGGTTGGTAAGACAATTTATTTGAGAAGGTCACAATCGGAGTTCTTTTCATGCACGAATTTGCGCAAACTGTCTAATGTCTAATACTATGCAACTGCATTTTCTAACAAAATTTAACAGAAGTTAACTCTCACTGTTTTCTTTGGAAAATTTGTTAAAACATCACGGTAGTGCGCTCGGATTTTTGACGTTCGAATTTTCGACGTTGTACTGTCCAAAATATAATTTTTCGTTTGTAAAGCTTTAGAAGTTTTCATTATGATTCCAATGCATTCGACCAATGATCGGATTTCCGACTTTCTACTATACAAAATATAATTTTTTGTTTGCAAGGCTTTAGAAATTTTCAATAAGATTCAATGCATCTGACCAACGTTCGGATTTTTGACGTTCTACTGTACAAAATATTTTTTTTTGTTTGTAAGGCATTAAAAATTTTGATTATGGTTCCAATGCATCCGATCAACGATCAGATTTTCAACTTTCTACTGTACAAAATATAATTTTTTGTTTGCAAGGCTTTAGAAATTTTCATTATGATTCCAACACCTCCGACCAACGTCCGGATTTTCGACGTTCTACAGTCCAAAATATAATTTTTTGTTCGTAAGGATTTAGAAATGTTCATTATGATTCCAATGCATCCGACCAATGATCGGATTTCCGACTTTCTACTGTACAAAATATAATTTTTTGTTTGCAAGGCTTTTAAATTTTCATTAAGATTCAATGCGTCTGACCAATGTTCAGATTTTCGACGTTCTACTGTACGATTTTTTTTTTTTTTTGTTTGTAAGGCATTAGAAGTTTTCATTATGGTTCCAATGCATTAGATCAACGTTCGGATTTTCGACGTTCTACTGTCCAAGATATAATTTTTTGTTTGTAAGGCTTCACAGAAACTTTTATTATGATTAAAATGCTGCGCTCGTATGGGAGCAACTGGTCGATCACCGTTAACCGCTGACTATTCTAATAGAGCTATCGGTTAACCGGTTGCTTCACCGGTTAATCCATCGGTCGACCGCAATTTAAGCGGGTTGATAAAATCACGTGACGTTATTGACGAATTAAAAGCTGGTTCATAGAACCACGTGACATTGTTGACTG
Source organism: Uloborus diversus (assembly GCF_026930045.1). Classification (NCBI taxonomy): domain Eukaryota; kingdom Metazoa; phylum Arthropoda; class Arachnida; order Araneae; family Uloboridae; genus Uloborus; species Uloborus diversus. The sequence continues at coordinate 17,589,644 of NC_072736.1, read as the reverse complement.
ATTTAAATAAATTATTTTCTCAAGTATCCGCGTATAAACCAAAAGCGTTCGAAGGAGCATTGACCGGTAAACAAACGGTTAATAACCACTGACGTCAACGCAAGCAAAATAATACTTGTCATCTAAAAAATTTTAAATTAATGTTATTCAATGTGCTTTGAGTTATTGTATGTTAAAAAAGGTATTAGGTTATAAAAATGAGATTTTAAACAACTTCTTTTTGTTCAAAAGAATTTTTTTTTTTTGAAAATATAAATTGCTTTAACTAGCACCTGATTTTTAAGACGTAAAAATCGTACTTCGTTCTGCACGAAAAGTTTTTCTTATCATAGTAAATTAATATGTTGATGCTAAATTTGAATGGAAATATCAATTTAAGAGTGTACGAGACCCCTAATCTAGTAATAAGATGAAAATAAAATCACGTTTTAAATTATCTTTAAATATTCTGTGTATTATTTCATTTAAAATATCTCAAGTAGTTAAAAACGATTTGAAACATTAATTACTTTTGAAAGATAAGCTATTCATTGCAAATGACGCCAATGAACACGGAAAAATATACAGTGCTGGTAAAAAAAATTGTATCACCCTCGCATTTTCACCACAATGGGATTATGTGAGAAGTTTTGGTCGACCGATTAACGATGAATGAATGTGAAATTATGCAAATCTTATGGAATAAACATTTAACAGCAGGAATCCGATAATTGTTTACGTAGATCGGGGCTGTTTCCGGGCCAAGGCAAACTGCTGACCCCATGCTCATTTTTCCATTTCTGAACCTGCGTGTGAGTTTAGAGAAAAAAAAATTACCCCAAAAAGCGATGTTTTCTACCAAAATTCCCCAAATGCAAAAATTATTTTTCCACTAATATTTTCATAAAATAAACCGACTTCCTCTAATATTTTTGTCTCTTGAAAAATATTTTTTCCCCAAATAGCCAAATTTTCTTATAAAATTCCCCAACTTTTTTTTCTTCACATTTTCGCTTTTTTTTTTGTCTTCTTTATCTTTATCTTTCTTTATCTTTACTAATAATAAAGCTGAAAGTCTCTCTGTCTGGATATCTCTCTGTCCGGATCTCTTTCTGTCAGTCAGGATCTCTAACGCGCATATAGCGCCAAGACCGTTCGACTGATTTTCATGAAATTTGGCAAAGAATTAGTTTGTAGCATGTGGGTGTGCACCTTTAAGCGATTTTTTGAAAATTTGATTTTGTTCTTTTTCTATTCCAATTTTAAGATTATTTTCCCTAGCAAAATTATCATAAGATGGACGAGTAAATTACCAAGTTGTCATAATGTGGACAAACCAATTGGCGAGAAATTCATCATGCATTATTTGTAACTATACAGGGGGACCAAAAGACCTTTTAATTTTCTACTATGGGCAAAGCCGTGCGAGTGCCACTAGTCATAAATAAAAGCGCATGACCGAGAGATAAGAAGTAACCAAATATTTTTTTTCTACTCGCATTTACTACTCTGCTTCTGTATGTACATTTAAACTATGATTTTTATATCCAAGAACACTCTTCATCACACTTATTTTTACCTGTTTCACGTATCAACTAGTTGCTCACGCAGAACATTAATGAGAATTCCATAGCATAATATTCCACATAATGCGAAATGCGAATTCCATAAAGTTGAGCAAAGCTAACCCAACGCTGTTTGATACAATGATCCCACTACTTCTTGCGCGAATTTAAATACGAAAAAAAAATCTTTTTTCCCTAGGTTTTTTCCCCCAGGTTTTCCCCAAGGAAAAAAATTTTCCCCAAAAAATTCCCCTCAAAACCCATTTCTCCAAAATTTCCCCAGAGAGCACCAGATTTCCCCACAATGGGGAAATTTCCCCCAATCTGGCAACACTGACTATGCAAACAAAAACACTGCAAAAATCGCGAAAAACCTTTAAGAGATTTTTGATCAATATCTTCGTTTATTAATGTCATCCAAAGATGCAACCCAGCTGAGAACAATCCCGATCAACTCTCCTTTCGAACAAAATTTTTTTTTTCAAAATCGGTTCATCCGTAGGCGCTAGAGTGCCACAGATAGACACACAGATACACATACAGTGGCTCCCAAAAGTGTTCGTACACTTTAAAATTTTTTAGTAAAACTAAAATAACTCAAAACTGAATTCGAATATAAAGTCCAATATTTTTTCAGATCATTCCTATGTCGTTCTAAATATAACCCATTGGTTTTTTTCAAAATATTGACGGATCTTCTTTTTGAAATGGGCCAGAAAACGAAGAGACAGAGAAATAACACGCCACAAAAGTCATCGTACACTCAAATATTTTCGAATAAATTCATGATTAAAATTATCATATGCCGTTTATTAACATTTTTGCATTGTGTTGACCCTTATAAGTCATTTGGCTTTAATTTTTTGTTTATTTATTCCTTAATATATTGCTTATTACTGTAAAATCGCTGGTATTCGTAAAAAATCGCAAACGCCATTGAAAATTTGAATTTTTTTCCCACATTAGTGGTAAATTGGTTTGAAATGTCTCTAAATTAGTTAATTTATTTGTTTGTATAGTAAAGTGCTTGATAAAATGCTTTAAAGAAAGGAATCGGACCGAAAACAAGGTAAGAAAAGGTCAACCGGCAAAGTTGACAAAAAGTGATCGTAGATTTAAAGTTAAAAAATTTATGAAAAATACACATTTGAGTACTGTAAAAGTTTCTGCAGAGTTAAATGAAACATTTTACATTTAATTTTCATCTAAAATTGTTCGCCAAGTTCTTTGTTTAGCTGGATTAAATGGGACATCTTCCCGCAGAAATTTTCTTGGTCGTGCGAAAAAAGAAAGCTTACGCTTTTCGTCCCAAAATCAATGATAAATAAGCTAAAAACTGTTTAGAATCATGTCTTACTTACAGATAAAAATTAATTCAACATTTTTGGTTAAATTGTTGTATAACTGTAAGTAGAAGAAAAAATTAGGAACTTAATCTTAAGAACTTAGTTGGATCAGTTAATCAGGACGGTGAAGGTGTTTTAGCGTGAGGGTGCATATCAGCATCAGGACTTGGTAGTTTGTAATTTTTTGATGAAATAATGAATCATGATGTTCCTTTAAATATTTTAAAAACCAATTTTGAACTCCTAGCCAAAAATTTGGTTATTGAAAGCAACTTCGTTTTTTATCAAGATAACGATAAGAAGCACACGGTTTTCAACGTTTGCGTCTAGTGCCTCGAAAATTGTCCTAAAGTTTAGAAAATACCCCCTCATTCTCCAGATTGTAACTTAATGTAACGTATTTAGCGATATCTGGAGTCTAGATTACGAAAATAGAGCTTTAAAATGAAAATAAAGCTAGAAATAGTAATACTCGAAGTGTGGTAGAACACTTACTCAGAAATTACGCTAAAAAAAGAAAGGAAAAGAACGAAATCTATTCCCAGACGTTTAAAAGGTGTTATGAATACTGTATGATACTCTACTAATTAATAACTTAATCAAAAGTTTAATTATTAAATAATATATAGATATTTTATAAAGTGTACGAAGACTTTTGTGAGATAAAATTTCCGGCACTTTTCGGTTTTTGATTTTTAAAAAATTAAGTTTTAATATTTTTTAAAAACTTTTCGTGCTGTTTTGTTAAAAATTGATCATAGATCTTATAATTAAATACCTATTCCGAAATATTAATTCTAACCAATGATTTGGGGAATATTTCGTTGAAAGTCGTAGGTGTACGAAGACTTTTGGGAGCCACTGTATACGTCAAACTTATAACCCCCTTCTTTGTGTGTCGGGGGTTAAAAACAATTTTTATCAAAAATGCACACCTAATTTAACTGAAAATAACACATTCTTAGTACAGCGGATTTACCCCAAAAGAACTTCGCACCAACCAATTAGAAAGAACTAGCTGCGTTGCCCGGCTTTGCCCGGTCCACCTTGAAAATAAAAATTGTGACAAATGATGTGTATATTCAACAATCAGGCGTAAAAAATAAATAAATAAACATCATGATTTCCTTTCCAAACAATGACGACAGATATTTAAATACTTTTAAGAAATTAAATCCAGAAAGATGGATTTAAAATGCGTAATCATGGAAACACAAAATAAAATAAGTTTAAGGAATTCAACTGCAAAAGAAAATGGTTCACAATTTGAATGGAATCGAGATTTCTTAAACTTGTTTTAAAAAGGCTTGTAACTTTTTTTCCTTTCGAGATAAAAGCTTATTTTTTCGACCATAGGTCAAGTTAGGTCTGGAGTAAAAAATTTCACTTTTTTCCAATGGCGTCAAAAAGAAAGCTGTGGGACAATTCTTTCACTTTTTATTGATTTATTTAATGAAGAAAGTAATGTCTAAATTTCAGCTAAGCCTAAACAAATTCGAGCTAAAAATGCAAATAACTCCCGCCGTAATAAAGTCAGAGCATTCAAATAAATTGCGTAGAACGCGGAAAATTCTACCCTTTCTAACGATATGTAATATTAATATGTGCAAGTAATTTTTCACCCCCATATTTGAGAATTTATGTAAAAATTGGGCGTAAATTGGAATAAAAAAGAATTATTCATCGAATTTTATTCGAACTGGTCTGCAAACCTTTTCAGGACTTAAAGGAACAAACTGAAAATTTCAGCGCAATCGGCCTGGTAGTTCTCGAGTTTTGCGAGTTCAAACACACAGACGCTTTTTGGGGACTTCATTTTATACTATGTAGAGATATGCAATTCATGTTTTTTATTGCACATTTAAAGATTGACATAATTTTGTGTTCCAGAGTTATTCTTGAACTATCGACTTAAACTGAAACAAAACTGAATCAATTCACCGAAAAGAAATTATATATATAAAAAAAATGCCAATGGAGAGAGGAATCGATATAAGAATTGTATTCGTCATCCGTTTCATTGGGAAGTCATGATTTTTTCATGAATTCTGAAAATATGGCGAATGACAGAAACGGATGTTTGAAAACTGAATCGTTTGAGAAATGTGATTTTAAAACGAAATTCTGCAAAAAAAAAAAAAAAAACTACCGTAAAGGTTATTTTAATATTTCTTAGAACGAATTTCATAACTTCTCTATATTCTATTTTTACAATTTCAGTTTGAGTTTCCGTGTGAAAAATCATTTTTTAGGATTAGAAGGAGGGCCGCAGAGAGCCAAGACGGTTTCCTCGTCAGCTAAGTCGCCACCCCCTCCCCCCAAAAAAAGGAAGAAAAACAAAAAGGGGAAAAAAGAAAAAAGGGGGGAAAAGAAAAAAAGCTGAAAAAGGAAACGAAAATGAGGAAAAGAAAAAAACAGGGGGGGGGGGGGGGAGAAAAAATCAAAACTGCTGACTAAAACACAATTAACTCTATTTTAAATGCCACAACAGTAAATACCAAAATGCGCGTTTCCATGGGCACTTTCAACCCAGGAAAAAACCTGCTTTTCACCGCATTCCGGTTATTTGCGGGGTATTTGTGGAATTTTTCTCGTGCTTCTTTCTGGACTCGAGTTTCTACCCAGAATGCATTACGCGAAATGAGTTCGTCTACTTGCTGAGTATAGCCGCTAAGGATGCTGAGTGAAAACCGCTTTCTCTTGGACAATAGCCGCGTTTACAACACACTCTTCTGCCCCGTAAATCCCCGCCCCTGCTCCGCAAAAAAACCGATAGAAAACTTCCTCGTTTCCATGTAAAAAAAGGTTTCCCATTGTACTGGAGAAAGCGGTTTTTACCCAGCATCCTTAGCAGTTACACCCAGTAAGTGGACGAAATTCCGCTCCCCCCCCAGAAGCAAGCAGGAGGAGAAAAATTCCACATATATCCCGCAAATAACCGGAATGCGGTGAAAAACAGATTTTTTCCGGAGTCGAAAGTGTCCATGGAAACGGCCCTACTGGGGGAGGGGGGGGATTCCGGTTTCCCGTTTGAACATTCTAGAAATATGGCAAGCCTATTTAAGTTATAAACCTTCTTGTCTTTCGCACAAAATCGATCAATGTATGACAAATTTAACGATTTCAAAACAAACATAGGTGTAAATTAAAATCGTAAGTTATACACATTTATCGCCCGAACTGCTGTATAATTAGATTCGGAATGCATTCATCAGTCCCCAGCTAAGTAACAAGGAAACGTGATTATCTTTATTTAGCTAATGACTCTTTTCAACCGAGCAAAACATGTTTGTTTGAAACTCTCCAATTTATTTGTGAAGAAGATGTGTAAATGACAACTGTACAATGCAACACATATTTTGTGTCGAGCGATCTTAGATCAAAGAGTTTGGTGAAGTGTCTTTTCATTAAAAATTTGCCACTTTCCAGTGGAGAGCAAACGGAGATATTTATACGAAGAGGCATTGGAACAGCGGGAGGGACAATATTTAAATATTGTTATTCAACAATAGTGACGAAAGAAATAAGCAATTATTTTCCTAATCTTACTATTATTATATATGCGAAAGTTTGTGAGGATGGATGTTTGTTACTCTTTGACGCAAAAACTACTGAATGGATTTTAATGAAACTTTGCGATAATATAACTTATGCATCAGATTAAAGCAGAAAACTAATAAAGGTAGCGATTGTTTCTCATAATTAATACACACACAGGCAAAGCCGGGTATTTTTGCTAGTTTCTCAATAATTCAATACTAAGATGGCTGACGTAAATAATTACTAATTAATGTGGTACTCGTCTATTATTGGCTATTCATATGTTATGTAGAAAAGATTAATGCATTAATTGAATTGTTAAAACGATAGCAGCAAATGGAGTTATTATTGAATTAATATTTAATCACTGAAGGCAATTTATTTTTCGAAAAAAATAAGCGATCAATAGTAGCAATTAACCATTCACAATGGGATGGTTTCCTTCAGTCAAAAGTACTACTTTTAGTCATTAAAATGAATAGAATGAGCAAAAAAAAAAAAAAAAAAAATTAACTCTAATTTGAATTCCGAAACTTTGAATTCAAATTATGTTTTTCGCAATCACGAGTTGCGACAAGACTCTACTGGTTAGAGTTATTGTTTCTAGAAATGAATCTCCCGCCCAAGCATGTCCCTCCTCCTGGGTGCTTACGTGTATATAGTTGTGTGCGTGTGTGTGTAGGCCTACGTGTGTGCACGTAGGCGTGTGTACGTGTGTAAAGGCGTGCGCGCGTAGGCGACTGTGTATGAGCATGCGTGTGTAGGACGTGGACGCCACCGCCCAGCAAAAGTGGATTCCGGGGGACAGTGCTCAGGACCAACCGCGCCGCCGCCGGTGGACGGTGGTGCTGCAGGCCTGGTCCAAGCTGAAAGAGGCACGGACGCCAAAAACGGTCAAGTGAGAACAATAAGCAATCGTGATTGCTCAAAAAAAAAAAAAATAAATAAATAAAAAATAAAAATATATAAAATGTGACCCACTTCCCCCAATTAACTCTAATTTGAATTCCGAAACTTTCAATTCAAATTATGTTTTTCGCAATCACGAGTTGCGACAAGAGCCTACTGATTAGAGTTATTGTTTCCAGAAATGGCTCCCCCCCCCAAGCATTTCCTCCTCCTGGGTGGTTACGTGTGTATAGTTGTGTGTGTAGGCTTACGTGTGTGCACGTAGGCGTGTGTATGTGTGTAAAGGCGTGCGCACGTAGGTTAGTGTGTATGAGCATGCGCGTGTAGGACATGGACGCCACCGCCCAGTAAAAGTGGATTCCCGTGGACAGTGCTCAGGATCAGCCGAGCCGCCGCCGGTGGACCGGTGGTGCTGCAGCGCTGGTCCAAGCTGAAAAAGGAACCGTAACGTCAAGGACTGTCAAATGAGAACAATAAGCAATCGTGATTGCTCAAAAAAAAGAATAAAAAAATTAATTTGAATTCTGAAATTTTGAATTCAAATTATGTTTTTCGCAATCACGAACTGAGACAGGACCCTACTCATTGGAGTTATGGTTTCTAGAAACGGCTGCTGTCCCCCCCCCAAGCCTGCCTCCCCTCCTACGTGTGCATAGTTGTGTGTGCGCGTAGACCTGTGTGTATGCACGTAGGCGTGCGTGAGTGAATGTGTGTGAACGTGCGTGTGTGTAGGACATGGACGCCTCCGACCAGGAGAAGCGGGTAGCTCAAAACCGGAGCAGCCGCGCTGCGCCGCCAGCAGAAGACGGTGGGCGGTGGTGCTGCAAAGGCTTCTGGTTCAAGTTGAAAAAGGCACGGACACCAAAAACGGTCAAATGAGAACAATAAGCAATCGTGATTGCTCAAAAAAAAAAAAAAAAAAAAAAAAAAAAAAAAACATGGACCAAGAAAATACTTTTATTTTCCCAACAGTTTTTTTTTAATTTAAAATGTCCGATTTTTCAAACAAGGCGTGGTCTTTATGAAGTCACAAATGATGCACTTTGCCGGATCTTTCTACTACGTTTCCACGTTATGATAATCAAACAGCGAATTAAAATTGTGCTCTACGCTTGCTATCAACCATACCGTTGCCAATGCACGTAAGTAAAGATGCGAATTAAATATTTTGTTCTTTGAATGGCAACATTGAATGGCATTTCATTATTTGTGATGTCACACGACAGAAGTGTAAATAATGAAAGCGCACCGATTTAAGTATTTTTTTAAAAACATTAAACTTAAATAAATTATTTAAAAAATAGTCAGATCCTATGTTTATAAGCATGCTCTTTCAGAAAAAAAGACTTTTAAAAATTTGGAAACGACCCCATTGAAATGGAATTTAGGGGGCGATGGCCAATGGCTACTGAAAGAGGTAAAACATAGACCCACCCACTAATATAGGATGTGATCTGTCTTATGAGACAGTTACTTTGTTCGAGCGAATGTTTTACCTCTTTGGCAAATTTGGGAAATCACCACAAGGTGGCGTATTCAAGCAACAGATGAGAATTGTTTGAGTTGCGTGTTTCGATCGAAGACCATAAACAATCGCAATATCAACAGTTAATAATTTAGCTTTGGACATAATTAAAGATAACTGTAATTATAAATATATTTTATTGCTTTATGTTTTCTTAACAATTTTATTCTAATGTGACGTAGGTTTTATTTGCAGTCGAGGAACATACGCATCCATTTTATGCTTTATTAGAGAACGTTAAAGAAAAGAAAATCGTCTGCAGATGTGTTTAGATGTAATAGACATTTTAGATATAATGCTCTCTATTTTTCGTTCTTTATTTCATTTTAGGGTAAAAACAAAAAAAAAAAAAAAAAAAAAAATACACAAACAGGTAAAATGTATAGAGTTTTTGCTTAAAATTTATGTTGTATGTTCTACAGAACCACTCAAATATATACTTGTCGCGAAAACTAACCTCCTTCTTTAGAATAATAGCGCCATTTTATTCTGAAACAACACAAAACCAGTTAAAACAAGAAATATTGTTCATTCATGTGACTTGAAAATGAAATGTAATGGGTCTTTATTTTGTGAGAACCTATCAAATTGAAGATAATGACATTTTCCCTCTAAGGGAATCTGTTTTCAAGTCTGTTCCTGGAACAGAGCATAGTTTGTATAACGAGACCATTGAGGAAAGGGTACTATTGTGAGAAAGAGAAGCGCAAATTTGAATTGATGCCATTTTTGAAAAGGATGATGATGAGGCTATTTGCCACACTATCTGGATTTATCTCATTTTCTGTGAAGTCGAGGAGATGGAAAAAGTAAAATGTTTTCGTTTGCGGTTTGTATAAATGACTGGTTTTATCCGGACAGGAATAAATTTTGATAGTTATGTTCGGGAAGAATGTTCGGTTGGTTAAATCTTGACTAGGGAAAGAAAATAAATTTGGTATTTCAAACTGACAAAATGTTACTCAATTTCAACCAGGTGAATCTTAAATAAGGTTACTGGCATAATATAAAATGAGCTATACGTACAGAAAGAAGAAATAGTATTTGAAACTGGGGTTGCCATTTTTGGAATGTTATCATTCATATTTGAAGTTTAAAACTTCTTTAAAAATGAAGTAAAAGATAAAATCGTTTTTCATTTTTTTACTTCCTTTTACAAAAAAGGAAGTATTGTATTCGCGAAAAAATTTTCGCTCAAAAATCGGCCTTAATTTCCATTTTGCTCGCCTTCGAATGAATATTAATTTTTTTTTCAACCCGATCACACGTGGTACATGTCGAAGAACATATAGACACCTGAAGAATCTATTTTGACGATCCCCGAGTTAATTACAACGAGTTTTCTCGTGACGTCCGCATGTACATGTGTATATGCGTATGTGCGTATGTATGTGTGTATGTATCTCGCATAACTCAAGAACGGTAAACCCTAGAAAGTTGAAATTTGGTACATAGACTCCAAGTGAAGTCTAGTTGAGCACCTTTTTTGGTTGCATTCGGGTGCTCCAAAGGGGTCTTTTGCCTCTTTTGGGGGGAAATCGTTGTTAATTTCGATGTAAACTCAAGCGGTGCTATAATCTGGCAAACTCTTGGCAATATATCGCCAAGCTTTTGGTCGTCAAGTTTTGTCGCCAACTTAGCGACAAATTTGGTGATTTTTTGAGCAATCACGATTGCTTTTTGTTCTCATTTGACTGTTTTTTGAGGTCCGTGCCTTTTTTAGCTTGGATCAGCGGCTCTGCAGCACCACCGCCCACCGTCCTCTGCAGGCGGCGCGGCGCGGCTGCTCCGGTCCTGAGCTATCCGCTTTTCCTGGTCGGAGGTGTCCATGTCCTAGACACACGCACGCTCACACACTGACACACATACACACACACGCCTACGTGCATGCACACAGGTCTACGCACACACACAAGCCTAGACACTTACACACACACACTATGCACACGTAACCGCCCAAGAGGAGAGGCAGGCTTGGGGGGGGGGGGGGGGGACAGGAGCTGTTTCTAGAAACAATAACTCCAATGAGTAGGGTCCTGTCTCAGTTCGTGATTGTGAAAAACATAATTTGAATTCAAAATTTCAGAATTCAAATTAATAAAAAAAAAATTTTTTATAGTTTTTTTATTTTTATTTTTAAATCTGGTTTCAATTTGGCCACTGTTGGTGATATTTAGAGAGTTAACTATTGAATCACATTAAAATTGCCAATAATGAGGAAATAACATTAAGTTGGTGCAAAAGGAAGTCATGTGATGCACAACACATCAGCTCGTTTAAGTTAAAGGGTTGTATACGCAAATACAGTCGGACCCCGATTTAACGAACCTCTATTTTACGAATTTCGCGATTTAGCGAATTTCTCTTCTTACCCGACTAAAAGGAAGGCAAAAAACCCTATTTACCGAATAATAAACCCCGAATTATCGAATTATTTTAACAGCCAAAAAAATTATTTTGTTAATTTGATGTATTAAATATTGGATTGTTTTCGAAATGCTATATCGATCTTGTCTGAAGCACGAGAAAGACTTTTCTTGGAATCAGCCATTTTTGACATGAACCAATGAATAGCGATTCTGATGCAGAAAGCGATAATTATCCCCCATTAAAACTTACTTTTTCTAATGCTTTACATGACCTGGAAAGTGTAAAAACATCTCTCATGCAGCAAGCTGTAAATGACACAGTATTTTCTTCTCAACACGAAGTCGAAAGAAAACTGTTTTGAGTCAAGTGTCAAGGAAATTGCCAAACACTTATTATTCAGTACCTTAAAATTTCAAATTTACTAGTGTGTAATAAGTTGTGGAATCTTTATCTTTACTAATAATAAAGCTGAAAGTCTCTCTGTCTGCCAGGATCTCTGTCTGTCTGTCAGGATCTCTGTGACGCGCACTAGACCGTTCGACTGATTTTCATGAAATTTGGCACAAAGTTAGTTTGTAGCATGGTGGTGTGCACCTCGAAGCGATTTTTCGAAAATTCGATGTGGTTCAACAAAACTATCATAAGATGGGCGAGTAAATTACGAAATTATCATAACGTGGAACCGTAACATGGGCACAAGCCAATTGGCGAGATACGAAATTATCATAACGTGGAACCGTAACATGGGTACAAGCCAATTGGCGAGAAAATTCACCATACATTCTTTGTAAATATACAGGCGAACCAAAAGACCTTTTAATTTTTCTATTACGGGCAAAGCCGTGCGGGTACCACTAGTACTAAATAAAAAGTGTACACATTCTAATTATGGATATGTTTGTGCAGTTGTTTATAAGGGCTTTTAGATATGGTAAATGCATTTTTTTTATCTTTTTCGCACCCCGATATTACGAATAACCCCGATTTAACGCATAAAAGTTTCGGTCCCGATGAATTCGTTACATCAGGGTCCGACTGTATATCACGAGAAATTTCATTAGATGCACGTTTGCTGCGCTTGAATTGTCATGCTTCAAAATTCACGCAAAAGAAATTATAGCTGACACAGAATTCAGACTGCCAAAAAACGCACCGAATGATAAAGGGGACAAAAAAACTGAGCATCAAAAAAAAAAAAAAAAAAAACTTAACTTTCGAATTTTTAAAATTAATTTGAATTCTGAAACTTTGAATTCAAATTATGTTTTTCGCAATCACGAGTTGCTACAGGACCCTGCTCATTGGGGGCTATTGTTTCTAGAAACGGCTCCTGTCCCCCCAAGCTTGCCTCTCCTCCTAAGCGGTTACATGTGTATAGTTGTGTGTGTGTGTGTGCAGGCGTGTGTGTGTGTGTGTAGGCACGCGCGCGTGCACGTGTAGGCTTGTGTGTGTGTGTAGATCTGTGTGTGTGCACATAGGCGTGTGTATGTATACATGTAGGCGTGTGTGTAGTGTATGTGTCTACAAGGCTTGTGTATGAGCGTGAGCGTGTGTGTGTTTGTATGAGCGTGAGCGCGTGTGTGTATGTATGAGCGTGAGCGTGTGTGTGTGTATATGAGCGTGAGCGTGTGTGTGTGTATATGAGCGTGAGCGTGTGTGTGTGTATGAGCGTGAGCGTGCGTGTGTGTGTGTGTGTATGAGCGTGAGCGTGCGTGTGTGTGTGTGTGTGTGTGTGTGTGAGCGTGTGTGTGTGTGTGTGAGCGTGTGTGTGTGTGTGTGTGTGTGTGTGTGTGTATGAGCGTGAGCGTGTGTGTAGGACATGGACTCCATCGACCAGGAGAAACGGATTCCAGGAAGCAGTGCTCGGAGCCGCGCCTTCAGAGGCCGGTGGACGGTGGTGCTGGTGTCCCTGGTCCAAGCTGAAAAGGAACCACAACATCAAGGACGGTGAAATAAAAGCAATAAGCAATCGTGATTGCTCAAAAAAAAAAAAAAAAAAAAAAAAGTGAATTTTTGACATCTTGAATTCAAATTATGTTTTTTGAAATCATGAGCGTGTGTTCAGGCGCACGTGTGTGTGTATGTAGGAATGTGTGTGTGAATGTCTGTAAGTGTAAGTATGTGCAGGCGTATGTGTGTTGGTGAAGTACCAGCATTAGAGAAGCGGAATCTGCAGGGGCCGGTCGACTGTGGTGCTTTCGGATGCCCAGTTTCAAAAATCAAAGAACGTGGACGCCCTTCAACGGTTAAGTGAAAACAATAAGCAATTCGTGTTTGCTCAAAAAAAAAAAAAAACATCTTCTGAATTTTCAAAAATAATTTGAATTCTGAAATTTTAAATTCAAATTATGTTTTTCGCAATCACGAGTTGCGACAGGGCCCTACTTATTGGGGGCTATTGTTTCTAGAAACAGCTTCAGTCCCCCAAAGCCTACCCCTTCTCCTGGGTGATTACGTGTGTATAGTTGTGTGTGTGTGTGTGTGTGTGTGCAGGCGTGTGTATATGTGTAGGCGCGCGTGCGTGCATGTGTAGGCTTGTGTGTGTGCGTATTAGACCTGTGTGTATGCACGTAGGCGTGTATGTATGTGTGTAAAGGCTTGTGTGTGTGTGTATGAATGAGCGTGTGTGTGTATGAGCGCACGTGTGCGTAGGACATGAACGTTATCGACCAGGAGAAACGGACTCCAGGAGACAGTGCTCGGAGCCGCACCTGCAGAGGCCGGTGGACGGTGGTGCTGCTGTCCCTGGTCCAAGCTAAAAAAGGAACCACAACATCAAGGACGATCAAATAAAAGCAATAAGCAGTCGTGATTGCTCAAAAAAAAAAAAAAAAAAATCTCATAATCGGAAATTAGTTATTTCTCTAAGGATTAGCTCCATGAAATGAGTCCGGGAACAGTAATTTTCATGCCATAAAAGAAAGCATCTTTGAGTTTCTGTGGCATTTGCTTTGGCAACATTTTGTTCTGATGCTGTAGAGCAGAATCATAAAACTGATTTAAACGCATTCTACTTTAATTATTTAACGTTTAAATGGTTGTTGAGCAAAACATTAAACTACTTTGATTATAATCTAAAAATTACCAGCTTATTATCCACCCAAGAATTTACTCAAGCTACTTATTACGTAATCATAACACTGAGCTTATTATTACCCAAGTATTTATTGTTTTATTGGTAACTAGTGGTATCCGCACGGCTTTCCCGTAGTAGAAAATCAAAAGTTCTTGGTTCGCCTGTATATTTACAAATAATGGATGATGAATTTCTCGCCAATTGGCTATGTTCATTCGCTCTTCCCATGTTACGGTTCCACGTTATGATAATTTCGTAATTTACTCGTCCATCTTATGATAATTTTGCTCCGGAAAATGTTCTTAAATAGAAAAAGAATAAAATCGAATTTTCGAAAAATCGCTTCGAGGTGCACACTACCATGCTACAAACTAACTTTGTACCAAATTTCATGAAAATCGGCAGAACGGTCTAGGCGCTGTGCGCGTAACAGAGATCTAGACAGAAATCCAGACAGACTTTCAGCTTTATTATTAGTAGAAAAGAGACAAACATTTTGAGTTCATGTACTTGGTCACACAGGACCCATTTATGAACTCATATCCAGTATAACAGATAGTAAAATACAAGCACATAGTAATTAACAGCACTGAGAAGGAAGTTTCATTCAGTGCAAAGGATGGGAATCGAACCCGCCACCTCAGGATTATTGATCTAAAAATATATTTACATACAGTATTATAGAGTGTAGTGAAAAACGTCATTTGCTTTCAAAAAGCAATGTTGTTAAAAAGGAAATATTAAGTTTAGTAAGAGGAAAACGGAGTACAGAATAACTATATTTTGTAATTTAACGTGTGTGCAGGTTTAATTTTGTTGTTTTGCAAACATCTTTTGGCACTCAGAGTTATGTTGCTGTACTAAGCGCAAAAGTTGTATCTGAAGCCAAGTTCAAAATGAGAAATTGCTATTTGAAGTTTTGCGCCTCCATGATGTATTTGCTTCAGATGCAACTTTTTCAGATTAAAAAAAAAAAAAAAAAAAAAAAAAAAAAAAAAAAACATTTCCCATTGTTAAATGGCAATAAAACGTATTTAGGTGAAATATGAGACAAAGATCCTCCAGGGTGACCGTAACTTAGTTTTGATAAAAAGTGTAGATCCGACTTTTGAGCTCATCACGCTGTTCTTTAAGAATACTGACAGAGAGGGAACTTATTTTTTGAGTTTGTAAAGGTCTTCATTCTGTATTTATTTAATGTAATGGGTATGTTCGAATAGAGCTACCAGTTAGCTGATCGTATATGAAAACATTCTATGTACACCAAGGATGGATACAAGGGAGGGGCGATGGGGGCGATCGCCCCCTCCTTGAGCCGAGAGACACGAAATTTCTTCCTGTATATTTTCAATACTGAAGTTTCAAAACCGTAATTTTACATAATATTCGATGGAGTTAGAAGAAAGGGAGCTCTTTCCAGGAATTCTTCCGGAATTGAAGTCTTTAAAACGCATATCTCTTATTACTCTGGGGATAGGGACAGGAACTTTCTACAGGAATATTTTCGAAATTGAAGTTCCGAAATCTCAATTTTAGACGATAGATGATATTAGGGATAGGTAAACGAGGGGTTCAATGTACTCCTTCGAAAATTTTTAGACATTGAAGTTCTAAAAAATAAAGAGTGAAAAACAATCGCCCCGCCCTCCTTGAACATTTTCTGGATCCGCCCTTGATGTACACTCACCTCACTTACGTCTGACGTCATCGAAACAAATGACTAGGTTAACCGGTTTCTCTATTCAAACATGCCCAAAAAAGTAATTGTGATAAGATTTAATGGTGTTTATTTTTCAACTAAAAATTGTGCCTTTAAAAATTAAATTGAGTTTCTTCATGAAAGTTATTACAAAACATTATCATATTTTTTTAGCAATGTTGGAAAAAAAAGTTCTAACAAGTTTCTGTCACTCTACACATTATTGAGCAATCACGAATTGCTAATTGTCCTCACTTGTTTTAAGTTGGCATTCCGGGTCACTTTTATGGTCCACCGGCCTCCGCGTGGGTGCTATTCCTGGACGGTAGTGTCCATGCCCCTAGAATCGACTATATTTATACCAGGAACGTGAAAAGAAATTTTGGGGCCCGTCACAAAGGTCTTTTACGGGCCCCTCTCTATACTGTTTACCCTACTTCCCTATATATTTTGCCCCTCATTCAGGGCTGCAGAACCAAGGCGTCCCCCCTAGTTTTTTCGCCGGGCCCCTCACCTGCCCAAAAAAAGAAGGAAGAAGAAAAGAAGAAAAACAAGGAGAAAGAAGAAGAAAGAAGAAAAAAAGAAGAAAAAGAAGGAGAAGAAGAAAGAAGAAGAAAAGAAGAAGAAAAGAAGAAAAAGAGGAGAAAAGGAAAAAAAAATAATCAAAACTGCTTACTCGAAAATAATTGACTCTATTATAAGTGTGACAACAGTAAATGCCAAAAGAGTAAATTTTACTTTATCTTTACGTTTTCGCTTATTCGGAGTCCCCCCCCTTTTTCCCCCTTCTTTCTTTCCTTCTTTTTCTTTCTTTCTTTTTTTCTTTCTTTTTTTATAGTCAATGTCGCCGCCCCGCCCGGGCCCCTAGTTTCCGACTAAGCTGACATAGCCTCTCGTCGGGCCAATGTTCGCAATTATGATTGCGATAGGAGCCATTTGTAGAAACAAGAAGTCCAACGAGTAGGATCCTATCGCAATTTGTGTTTGCGAAAAACATAATTTGAATTCAAGACGTGAAAATTCAAATCAATGCCAGGAGCTGTATACTAGATGAGTATTTATTCGTCAGAAACATGTTAATTGTAACGCAGAAAATTTTCCATGATTATGTAAGAATATTTCGGGCAAGTAAAGCTATTAAAACTGCAGAATAACAAAACGTTTTTTTCAAATGGCGAACGTTCAAAACAAATGTATCTTTTCTGAGACATTTAATGAGAACTGAAAGATTTACTGAAGACATATTGCAGTAATTTAAGGAAAAGAGAGTTTTGAGAATTTATACTCGAGCGATAAAAGTAGCTTAAAAGACGGGATCATCTTGGAAGACAGAAAGAAAATACAGCGGCATGTTTTCCAACAGAGCAATGTCGAAGAATTAGTTGAAACGATAGCTGACAATTACAATTGTTAGAAGAACGGCCAATACTTTGTTAAAGGAATAAGTTTTGAAATTTATTAATTTGATATGATCGTTGTGAATAAAAAATGTGTGTGTGTTTTTTTCCCCACAACACCAATGCATTGGACCTCAATATTTACAGCAGAATTCGCAGAGACAGTTGCCCTACATGTTTATTGTTTATTTTACATAGCTTAAACGTTCTTCTTTCGCGATTCAAGCTATGTAAACGTACAGTATACGAAGAAACTTTCATTTGCACAATATTAGACAGCTTGCTCCTTTCTTGACTCTTTGTCTTCAAGTAATTAGCGTACTATAATAACAATTTGGAGAAGAAATCAAGAAATCATTATTTTTTAACGTATTTGTTATATTAGTTTTGAATATACCTGAAAAGTTATTACTTCTTCACCTTTTTAGTTTAGTTGCTAAAATTGTACGTTAAATCAAAACTTCAATCTTTTGTATCGTACTACCCGCGGGTTATACGGATTTTTTTTCTTCAAGTCGATTTTAGGACTTAAATTTTGAAAAAAAAAAAAATTGAATTTTGAGATCTTGAATTTAAATTATGCTTTTCGCAATCACGAGTGTGTGTATGTAGGCGTGTGTGTTTGTGTGTGGGGTATGTGTGTTTGTGTGTAGAGGGTATGTGTATGTGTGTAGGCATGTGTGTTTGTGTGTGTGTGCTGGCATAAGTGTGTGGATAGTTGTGTGTATGAATGTGTATGTGGGGGGTATGTGTATGTGTGTGTAGGCATATGTGTTTGTGTCTGCGTGCAGGCATGAATGTAAGGGTAGTTGTGTGTATGTGTGTGTGTGTATGTGTATGTGTGTGTTTATGTGTCGGTGTCTGTATGTATGCATGAATGTGTGAGAGTTGTGTGTATGTATGTGTGTATGTTTTTGTGTGTGTGTATGTGTAGGTGTCTGTATGTGTGTGTAGGTGTAGGTGTGTGTATGTGTGCGTGAGTGTGTAGTTGTGTATGTATGCGCGTGTGTGAAGGACATGGATGCAACCTGGAGACCGCTTTCGCTATAGGAGCAGCATCGTGAGGACCCGGTCGACGGTGATGGTGCGGAGGGTGGCGGTGGGAAAATGAAATCAAAGGACATTGATGAGGACATTGAGAGATTTGATGAGCAAATCAGATCAATCAAATTAATGAGTTTTTCTCCCTATAGTGTGCTCCCCCCCCTTAAATATAATTTCTAGTTGCGTCGCTGTTGTGTGTTGCGATTCATCACAATATTTTTTTTAATTCAAAAAATGTCTTCCAATTGTTACACAGAAGTCATTACTTGTTTTAAATTACTGCTTGTGTAGTTTTAAAGAAAATGTGACAAGTTATTAATAATTTGAAGAAAATAAAAAGAGTTCGATGTTTTTTTTTTTTTTTTGACTGCATAAAAATTCTGAATCTGGCCCGTGGGCAGCGGCAAAATTCATATGCAGAAGGGTGTAATCGCTAAAAAAAAATAATCGCCGCATGTAAATCGCTAAAAAAAAATTTTTTTTACTAGGTTTTCAATTAATTATTATTATCTTTTTTTTTTAGTTTTTTTAAAATTTAGCTTATATATTTATATTTATTTAAAGCGAATACTAAGATGTATTTTCATCTTTGTTAAAGTTAATTAATTTATAATTTTTACATATTTCTCTGATCAAAATATTTTTGCACTTTTGTAATTTCTACTTGCTTAACATAAAATTAATTTTACTCATTCAAAATAATTACTTATTAAAAGATTAAAAGGAATATAACTATTAAAATTACTTTTTAAAATTTATTTATTTATTTTGAAAAGCCAGGGGGTGAAAGTGACTCCCTTGCAGTCCCTTACCGGTGCTTCAAGGGAGGCGTATTGCAGCGCCAGAAAGCGTCCTGGACATAAACGTGAGATGAATCATTTTCGTGATGTATTTTGTAGCTTTTCCCTATCTAATTAATTAAATTTTATTTTTGAACATCAGGGGGTGAACGTTTTCACCCGTCATACCTTGACGGGCGAGTGACTAGTTTTATAATAAGGGGCAGCAGTAGATCTTACTGATTTTATAATCTTGCAGTAGTTTTATAAGTTTCTGACCTAATTTTGTGCTTTTTGTGTATTTGCTGTGTTTTTTATTAAAATCGCACCAATAAATTAATTTTTTTCAATCTTTTCTTCCACATCTCGTGACCCCCCTGAGGGCTGCGATTTACCCTTTGAGAACCCCTCTGTAGATATCTAGTGGCATAATTTAATTTTGAAATTACAACGCCAGACTGCATCCACCGATTTTGTTATCATTAGGTTATTTTTATTGATCCGTATGGTAGCAAATTTAATGACCTATTCACGTCAAAACGAGTGAAACGCAGTATTGGGAACATCTGATTCAGTCAAAAAGAGGTGCGTGCTAGATTCGATACGGACGAGTAAAATGGAAGTTTAGGCCGAAAGTGAAAAATTTCTCGACATTAAACTATTTCCAATGGCTTCGTACTAGGAAGCATTAAAAATCTGAATTCTTATCCTCGTTAACAGCGGATGATCGAGTAACGTTCCTGACTTCACCAACAATGAAACTCGCGCCACGACATGATAATTTGATAATTTTTTTTTGGTAATGTTTGACATGCAGGGAAAGACTTTATTGTGACAAGACTGAATTCGATCCGGTCACTTTACTGTTTTACTAGTAGGACTGTGTCATTTCAGGAAAATGAAAAAACGAAAAAATGGACAACTACTAACGCTATCTACTGGAGTTTAGGGTAGGAGTTAGGGTTAAAAAAATATCCCCAAAGAGACAATATCTTTGTTAAAATGTAGAAGAGTAGAAGCAATTTTCGCCCATCATATCTTGACGGGCGACTTTCTGGCTTTAAATGTTTATAATTCAACAGAAATTTTGACAATTCTAAAATAAATATCATGAAGCAAATAATATTAAAGTTTACAGAAATATGAATTCCAGCATTTTTCATGTTTTTCATGGAATCCTTTAGCAACTGCAATTTTTTCGTAGTATCTTCGCTTTTTTCCCTCAGGATTCGTACGCAATAAAAGTTTAGCAGGAATACTAGCAAGATAAGAAAATATTTTATTCAAAAATGCGGAAACAAAGTTTTCGTGGAATACATATTTTCGAAGCTCGCAAGGAAGAAAGACAATTTTTTGGAATTTAAATGCAGATTTTAGCTCTGAAGGTTTATTTCCAGGTCAAGAAATAATGCTAAGATTTTTTTTCGGCCTTCCAATTTCAACGAAAAATAAAATTTGAATCTTTTCGAACGTTCCGTCGCTAAAAACATTCCATATATCCCAAAGGTATAAAAAGATGTTTCCAATAGGATGTCAGAATGCTGTGATAAATTCCATTTTCACCGAACTAAAGTGAAGAAACTTTAGAATGTTTTTGTTTCTGGTAAAAGAAAAGAATTTGAAATCCAAACACTTTTTTCGAAGTTTATAAAAAGAATAAAAAAAATAAATAAGGGTTGGAAGTACGTGAATTAAAAACCTCCCTACACTGTATCATTTTTACAACATAAATTTTCTTCGTTTTCAGCCACGGATGGAGCACCTCGGACCGGTCTGGCATTCATCGGTAGGCCGGCCCCTGTCACTATATATAAATACACACACAAGAACATAGATAGATAGATAGATAGATAAATGGATGGCGCTGTGAATTAGAAGTTGTTCAGAAGCTGGATGAATAATTTCGTATATGCAACTACTAAGATTATATATACCTGTAATTAGTATTATTCAATGTAACTCGACGTGAAATTCTGATATTGAAATGATACTAGAATCAGTAGGTGTTCTTAAATTTTAATTCAAAATTATGCTTAGTTTTATACAAAAAAAAAAGTGAAAACAGAAAATTTTCGATTGATGAATGAGTAAATTTACGCATTTGGAGAGCAGTTTTTGCATTAAGTATAAAAATACGCATTTTCACACACAATTTCATGTACACATTCAAAAGTTAGACAACAAGTTTATTATACATACAACTGCTACGATTTTACATAAATATAAATAAGTAGTTTAATAAATATATTCGCATATATATTGTATAAACCTAAAAATACTTAGAACTGAATAATGCTACATAATTCTTCGAGCTCAGAAGAAAAAATTGTGAACAAGATGAAAATACTGAAATTCAACACTAATCGGACTCTAAATTTACACACATACGGAATATTTTTATGCATCTAAAATGAATCTATTACTAACGCGCTTTTCAAAAGCTTGAAATAGACGCCATATTTTTGACTGTCTCATACTCAACGTTGAAAGAACACAGCAATATTCTATATAACTTTGAGACCTTAACTAAAGAAAAAATGGAATTGTATGAAAATGGGGAAGTTGGAAATTTCACATTGATCCTTCTCCAAATTAACGTCATAATTTCTTTTTCCCCCTATTAAAAGTATATATGCTATCAACATACTGTTTAGGAGCTAATAAAATGACGACCACATATTTTAAAATGTATAATTACCGATGATATTTTAATAAGTAAGTAGATAAAGGAAATTAATATATATGCACATATACTGGTACTAAGTAAAGAAGATAAAATTTGAAACTGATTCCTTATCCTTCAACTTAAAAAAGGTCATTTAGTAAAATAATAATAATAATAATGATAATAAAGACTGGAAGTTTTAACAGCATCTCAACTGACATAACCTAAAAAACACTTTTTCAATTCAAGTAAAGCTGTTATTCATGTACATTTAAGAAACTGACAACAAATTTTGGGATGTACAATTAATATAATTATATGTGTAAATGTAAATAAGCAGATCAATAGTGTATCATGTATAAAACGTAAAAATATTCAATATTGAAATAATACTAAAACCTTTGATCACGTATTACTTTCTGAAGAAAAACAAACAAACAAGAAAAAACAACAACAAAGAATTGAACTCTGAAAATGGGGAAAGTTGGAAATATTGATCACTGAAAAACACTGATCAATTTTCAAATTGACATTTATTTTGATTTTTTGCTCTTCAATTGAAGTAAATCTCGTGTTAACATATTTTTCAAAAACTAACAACATGACGACAACATCTTTTAGAATGTATAATTTCTGAGATCATTTTCCTGAATGAGTAGACAATGGAAGTTCATACATAAAGTAAACGCGATGAACTTCTAAACTGGCTCCTTATTCTACAATTCAAACAGGCTGCTTAGATGAGGGAAAACAATGAAAACAGGAAGTCTTTTCAACATCTTAATTAACATACTTACAGAACGTTTCTGCAACACAAGTCAAGCTGTATTTCATAAGCATTAATGAAAAAGTGTAGGGTGTACAATTGCTACATATATAACATAAATAACTAGTTAAATAACATATAGTATATACATATGTATAACCTTACAATATTTAATAAATCTTTGATTGGAGCGCTTATTACTGAACTAAAAACAAATCGAATTCTGTGAAAAGGTGGAAGCCTCTAAATATTCATACTTTAAAAAACTGACAACATATGATGGAAATATATTTTAAAACACATATTTAATACTTTTATATTAATAAAGAAGAAACACATACACAAGCACAAATATTATACATAATTAAAGTAAGTTGCTACATATATAACATAAATAACTAGTTAAATATAGGAACTTTGAAACAAGTTCCTTTTCTTCAACTCAAAAATGTTGCTTAGTTACTTTTTTAAATAAAAATTGGAATTTTTGCAGTTGTGAACATTTAAATTTAGGCACTGAGAGAACTTTTTTGATTGCATTAAAAGTAAAACTGAATTATACATAATCAAGAAACTACTAGCAAACTGTACACTACGGTTAACTTAAAAAGCTATATTGAAGAAATTTTTTTTTAAATATATATGAAATTTAAATTTCATTGGTAAAATAAAAGTCTAAATCACAAAGTATTGTTCTGCACGAAAAATGATGATAGTACTACTAATGAATATTTACAAAATTTACGTAGTTTTATAGATATTGCGGGTTCTATAAAATTGAATATGTATAACTACATATGAAATAACAATTCTGATTCATACTATTAAGAAAAAAGGTATACGCCTTATGTTTGAGATAAAAGCTTTTAAAAGAAGAAATAGTTTTGAAAAAGTACAGTTAAATTACAGAGGTGATAACATCAATGTATTAATTCTCGTTTTAGGATCTCGCTTTTTTGAGCAATGTTGTCAATAACTATTTCATTATCAATATTTTGTAAAGAATCCTTTTTTATTTTCATTAGCATGAACGGCTCTAGTCGTTCATCAGCTAAAGTATTCCGTATTCTAGTTTTTATAAGCTTTAAACTTGAGAAACTTCTTTCACAAGCTACTTGCGTTGTAGGTAGCGTTAACAAGTATTGATATGCAGTAGTTAAAACTGAATAACAATCTTTGAACAAATTATACTTAATGAGTACTTTATAACAACAAACAACACAATTTTGGCAATTTTTGCAAGAACTAGAGGCAAGCTCTTCATCAGTTTCATGGTCAGATTCCTTTTCGTCATCACTGGTTTCTTGCACCTGCGGCTCATATATTTCACATTGATTTTTAATGATTTTTTAAAGTTTAGACCAGTTTTGAGCAAAATTGATGTGTTCTTCCTCTATTCGTTCTGGAGTTGCAGCTTCATTAAATTTTGCGATCTTCTTAGATAGATACTCAAAAGATGCTTTAGGGACTAATTCTTTCTCAGTCGAAGATAACGTGTCTCGTGAAAGAAAAGAAACTTTGGCTGTATTCTATATTTTTTAAAAATCTGCTTTCTAACGAATTTACAACGTTATCCATTATTATATTAAAAACTTCAATTTTAAAACGCTGGTATTCATTTTGAGGTTTTTCGTCACTTGTTATTTCTCCGCTCTTTTTTTTAATTTTACGCCTTCTTTTATTGCTTAGTTCACTATCAATGTAGATGTCATTTTGTCGTCGTCATTTTCCAGCTTGTTTAAACTAAAGTCAACAAAATTTTGAGCTGCTTGAACAATAGAATCGAAATCTCTTTGAATTTCTTTTAGTTGTTCAAAAGCATTTTTGATCATACTGTTGCACACTAATGTATTTAATCCTTCTGTTTGCAAATACCGGGAAATGGGACCAGTGATTTTGAATATTCTTAAATAAATCTGTGACAAAATAATTGTTGAAAATTTTGTTAGTTGTTCTTTAAAATTTTGGGCGGAAGCTCTGGTGTCGGAGTTCATTTGCTGGCAATTTTCAATTTGGTTTAAAGCCAGAAGCAGCTCAACGTAGAGACTGTCACTTGGGTCGTCATAAGATCCAAAAATTCGTTTTAAAGCATTTTCTTTTGCCAACCAGCGTGTTTTCTCAATGACTTTCAGTCTTTTGTTGCTTTTCGCAACATTAATCCAAACAGCCATTCGTTTGTGAGACTCCTTGAAAAAAACAGCTACTAAATTTAGTAATGAAAAAAAGATTGCTGCTTCTATAGAACATTTTGTGGCATTTGTCAGTACTAAATTTAAAATATGGCTATGACACCATACATGCACGTGTTCGGGTTCTTCTTTTTTCATAAATGAAACAAATCCATTGTAACTTCCCTGCATGTTTGCTGCACCATCAGTGGAGTCGGCGATGCACTTCGAGATGCTTAAGTTGTTGGCTTGGAGAACAGACTCAAGCAAAGTGTAAAACGCGCGACCCGAAGTATCATGGCAGTTCAAAACCGCTAGCAGTTTTTCTTTTACTTCGCCATTTAAGACATATCGGAATATGACGCTGCATTGATCTTTTACAGAAATGTCTTGCATTGTATCTATTTCAACTGCAAACATGCCTGCTTCTTTAATTTCGTTGCTGATTTCTAATTTAATTAAATTTCCGATTTCGGAAATAATTTTATTTACTGTAGTTTTCGAAAACATAGTGGTGTAACCAGTGCGCCGCTTGTTTCCAGCTTCATGCGATTTCCTGCTAACTTCAATTGCTTCATTTATATGTTCTTTCAGAGCCACATCATATTTGGCCAAGAGGAGTAAAATTTCTAGAAGGTTTCCATGATCAACCTTCTCGTCACTTAAGGTGTAAGCAGCTTCGTATTGACTACCCCTGTAGTTTAAACCTCTTTTGCCTATTAATTTTACTATGTCAATACTTCTGCTGAGTATTGCTCTACGTTTAATAACTTGTTCAGCTCTGACTCTTTTTAATTTGTTGAAAACAAAATAATCAATTGTTTTATCTTGTTGAAACAAAAGGTATGATTCAATGCTTTTGTCGTGTACTGAACTTGCTTCGTGTTCATTTATGCGTTGATGCACATGTCTCCAATCAGACATTCCCTCTGTGAATGCATTATCAGATTTTGCGAAAGCTAAACAAACCGTGCAGTAGATTTTTTCATTTGCTCCATTATACGAAACCCAGGCACGTTGAGAGCCATTATTACGATTAAAAACTTTACTTGTTTGAAATGGGATGGTGTAATTTTGAGATGGCTGTTGAGGATGCTGCTGAAAAAAGTAATGTAATTCACTTTTTTGTGGGCGAGAGAAAAGATTAACTAAACACATTTCTCCCTCTCCATTATACGGATTATTGGTTGCAGTTTCAAATACTGCTGAAACTTCAATGCTTGCACTAGATGTAGCGTTAGAAAGAGCATTATTCGACTTTGTAAGGTCTAGGCTTTGAATTTAAGCTTCCTTTGTTTTGTTTAATTTATCTTCGTTAGACGGGTTACTGACTGCAGTTTTACATACTGCTGAAACCTGAACATTTGTACTAGGTATAGCGTTAATATTAGCATTATCGGACCTGCAGGGATTGAGCTTTGAGTTTCAGCCTCCTTTGTTTTGCTCAATGTATCTGCAGGTAATGTAGCTTCTTCATTTGCAAAAAAAGTTTCTAATTTTCTGCACTTCTTCGCATCTCTTTGTAGTGCTTTCCGCTTCCTTTCTCTTTCTTTTTCAGCACCACCTTTCTCTTTTTCTTTTTTACCATTCATGTCATTAAAATTTGTCTGGAAATTTTTTATTTCAGAATTAATAAAAGTAATTGTTCTACACTTAATTTTAAAAAAGCACTTATTATCATTATCATTTAAAAAAAATTTGACCAATGTAATTTAAGTTAAACGCTGGTGCGATGTAGGCGCATCATTGGAACTCTTGTGTTTTAGGCATATAAATCGTACCATGACAGCATAAAAGTTTTTAAAACAGCTAATTAAATTTGTCATGGAAAAATCATTGCATGATTGATAAAATACAGCAAGAATCAAACATTCTTGCTATATTTTGTCGTGCTAAGCACAAAAGTCGTATCCCTAGCGGAAGCTCAAAACAAGAAACTGCTTTTTAACGTTTTGCGTCTCCGTATATTTGATTCAAATTCCACTTTTTCAGAATTTTTATCAAAAAAAATTTCCTATTACCAAACGACCATAAAACATTAAATATAGGTTAAATAGGTTCTAAAGAACCACCTCGGGATAGTAACTCAACTTAGATAAAAAGTGCGGATACCATTTTTGTGCTTAGCACGGCAGTATTGCTTCAACTAAACGAACAGTAATAGAAAAATCAAACCTGCACGTATGGGAGCCTATAAACATATTACAAGAGAGCAGTAATAACAAAAGTTTAAATACATGTGCAGAAACTGAAAATGATAGCATTCGTCTTACAAAAAAGGAAGCTAGTCGAACCTTCATAAATCGAACTTCCACAAATCGAAATCTTCTATCGCAATCCAGCAAATTTCCATGTCCATTACATAGAAAAATTGTTTCCATGTATCGAAAAAATCTCTAGATATCGAAATTTTTTTCGAGACATTCGTATATTTTTATTTTCCACTTTAGACTGTCTCATGAAAAAAGAACGAGAGAAAATTATGTTCACTAAAGGTTACTACGAAACTCATAAGGAATCTGGTGTTGAAGGGTGTGTAGATAGGTCGTTGTTCCGTTCTGGAGTTCTTAAATTCCCAATAGTTTATTACAAATCTTAGTTGCAACCAGCAATACAGTAAAATCAGTTTCTAGTTATATCTATTGACTGTTGATTATCATTCCTAGTCTTTTTAGCTTCAGTGAAAATCATTCAAGTTAAGGGTCATTCCATAGTGACTAACGTAACATTCGCAGCTGATTTTCAAATTCTTTCTACTTCCACCGGGAGTAAAAATGAATGTATTTTGGTTTAATATGCAGATTTAAAATGTACGAGGTGACTATTTTTCATTTCCACCAAGAATTTGAAGCAAAATAAGCGCTGGCAGGTGTTTTTTCACCAAAAAAGGCATTGTGACTAACGAACATTTTTGCAACCCTGAGAAACAATGCTTATGTTACGAGAAAAAAATTTCTGAAACTTACGCAGACATTTAAAATTGGCCGATATATTTGTAAGAGGTAAACAATCTAATTTTAGAAATGTACTACAGATTTGTTACAGATGATTCTTTTTTGGCCCTTAATGGTACTTTTACGAAAAACTGTGTGTGACTAACGTAACGTGACTAACGTAACCATCGAATAATAAACAATGAATGCATATAAAAAACTGTTTATAATTGATTTCTTGCTCTTATATTACTTTTACACTTTTTAGGATCCTTCTTTGTGTTGCATTATGGTTCTTTCTTTACTTTTTTTTCTATAATAGTGTAAGAAATTGAATGGAAGGATTCAGTTCAATTAACTAAATTTGAATGTGCGAAAAAAATAAACAAATAAAAAAAATTGCTTTTACAAACTGAATAACATCATTCTTGGGCTAATTAAATCCTAAATATCTCTTCATTTTAATAATAGGTGGACATGTATTTTCTAAAAAATAGAGACGTTCTTCTTTGCTAAGACTGTATTTCTATTAACTTAATTCTTAAGCTTGGATTCTTGTGTTGAATGCACATTTAGCAGAGTACTCAATTTCCTTTACTCACCTTTTTTCCTTTTTTAATAATTCTTTAAATTAGAAGTATCTTTATAAAGACCTTTAAAAAAGTATTTTTTTAAGTAAGCAGAAGGTCTATACAATGTAATTTTACTGGTATTTTTCACCCTTTATATTTTTAATCCATATAGAATGCATGTATATTCAAAATTGTACATGAAAATGTCCATTAAATTAAATAAGTTTAAATATTAGCAGTCATTTTTAAAATGTTACGTTAATCACATGTAAACTGTTACGTTAGTCACAGCTCAAATGTTACGTTAGTCACACTAATTATTTTATATCTACTGATACTGAAATAAATATTTTGCACTTTTTAAGAATATATGATACAGATGTAAGAAAATAAAAAGTGCTGTTTGGTTCAATCATCTGGTTTAGTTTTTAAGCAGAAAATAGTACATTTTCGTGACTAACGTAACGTAAATATTTTCAGTGAAATAATCAAACTAATTAAAGTACTTATCTTATAATGTATGCAAAATAACAGTCAATTTTATTGGGTCAACATCTAATCTTTTAGAATAAAGATAGTTCTTTTAAAAATTTGTGAAAAAATTTACATTACACAAGAAAACGTAGACGCATGTTTTTTTGCACATGCTAAGCCTTTTCTATAACCTCGCACGTTTAAAGCCAGATGAAAAATACCGAATGAAATTTTTGCAAACTGTTACTGGATTTATGTACTAGAAAGTATGCTGAATGAAATGATAGGTCACAATTAAGGCTTTAGGGGAAAAAAAAAATTCTGAGGTTGAGGTTGACATTTCTATGGAATGACCCTTAAGTAGATTGATTTTTTACTTTTCTCCCGATTACATTGTCAAAATGAAAATCCACTATGTTGCGGATCAAGTTGAATTGCCGAAGAATGAAGATGTATGAACGAGAAAAAATTTCATTTACGGTAAATTTACTATTTCCTCAAACCGAGTCCCTGCCATTATGAGACTTCGTAAAGCCGTAATAAAAGTACTGAAACTTACACAAAACTTTCACTCAAAAGCATTAAACGGCATTACAGTTGGTTCTTCAGAAACAAGGCAGTGCTCAGTAAATGTTTCACATTTAATTCATTAATGATTAACTTTCATTCAATCCGATGCTCGTATAAATTAGAAATTGGGTTTCGCACAAAAATTAGTTTTAATATTAATGTCTTAGAAGTTTTTTATGAAACTAAGACCGTTTTTATGTATCAAAGTTTCTATGTATCGAAATTTTCTCCGATAATTTGCTACTTCGATGTATAGAGGTTCGACTTAAATCAAGCAGGATTTATATATCCTTATATATTATTTCTGTAGCCTGATTTTGGTTTCTACGCCAGATTTTCCTCAATTCTAGACCGATTTCTTTGATTTACGCCTTATTTTAAAGCTTATGGTGCTGGCTACTGACGAAAAATAGACCCACGGTCTAAAAATTGTTTTTTTTTTCAGCCGAAAAACCTGTTTTAAAGAACCAGAATGAGGTTTTCGGTTAAACTTATAACTTTAATTTGCGCTATGACCGACAGAGCTGAATAGCTTGATCGGCAGAGCGTTCTCTTCGTAACCAGGAGAATCCGTGTTCGGGCCCACGTCCGGACAATCTGCAACAAAAAATTAAGAGAAATATCGCGCATTACATGAACACTTAATTAAGTGAATAACGACTATGAAGGAATAAAATAAATGAGAAGGAAACGCTCCTTGCTGTTATGAAAACCTGATGCTTAATTGTAAGGCTTCTTTTTTTTTTTTTTTTTTTTAAGATTTGGCTCCGGTAAGAAAATTAAAGCATAATGTAAACAAAAATATAAGTAACAGGTTTAAGATTTCAGACTACAATAGAATTGTTTTTTGTTCAGAAAAAAAATAATAAATCGTATATTGAAATATATATTCTTCTAATGAGTTTTGACTCTTTGTACAAATAAAAAAATTACTACCTCAATTTGAAGGGTAAAATATATATTTTTTCTTCTTTTTGCAAAAAAACAAATAGCTTATCACATTTTTACTACATTCGAAAAGCTACGCTTAAAAAAAGAGCATAGTTCAATTTATTTTGTATTTTAACCGTTCTGTTAAATGATGAACACGTGCTGCCATCTAAGTCACAACGGTTCAAGCAGCCTGCGGTAACAAATTGTAAAAATTTTCAAGAATTAAAAATTTTTTCTTCAATATCTTATCTTATATATTATTCCCTTCTCATTTTAAAACTTATCAGGCTGGCTAATGAAGAAAAATAGACTTATGGTCGAAAAATCAAGTTTTCGAAAACGCCCCTTGCTGTTTCAAAACCTTGATGCTGCCTGTAGTTCTTATGCATTTTTTAAAAGCAAAGTTCTAATGCAGTTTTCCATTTTTTACGTCGCTTTCAGCACAAAAAAATAGCCTGTGTGTGTGTTCATATTTTAATAAAGCTTAAAAGCACTGGACTTAGTTGTTCGGTTAAATTGATAAGTTTTTTTCGGTAGAGCGTTCGGCTATAAACTATTCGAACTTCGGACAAGTTTGGGCTGTCCGAAAGAATATCAAATTTATATTAGTATTACGCGTTTCATGTACTCATAACATACAAACGTAATAAAATAAATGCAGTGAGATTGCTACTTGGTGTTTCGACTCCTTTATGCAGGCTACAGTTATCATTCGGATAAGTTGACTGTTAATCGAAGAGTATTCTTCCTTTTTTTAAGCTTTGACTACATCCAGACCACTCAGCATAATGTAAGCATAAAAAAGTATTAGATTTACCAAAAGGAAATCTTTTTTGTGCAGAAAAACATTTTCATTGTATGCTGAAATGTAGATGTTTCTAATAGCAGTGTTCGACCTTTTGTACAAATGAAAAAATATTACGCCAAATTAAAACTACGAGTTTCACCCAGTAAACCTTTAATTTTTTATTCGTGCGAATACGATAGAAAGCATTAAAATTATTATCAACCTCATTAGCAAGAAATCATTTTCTACTCCTCTGCTTTCTGCTGAAAAAAAAATACATTTTGTCTACGTTCGAAAAATTACACTTAAAAAACGGACTCAGTTCAACTGGTTTTGGTTTTGAATTTTAAGTGTTCGATTAAAAGAGAAACATGTGCGGGCATTTAAGCCGTAACTGTTAAAGCAACCTTCTATGTGAAATAGTTCAATATTCAAAGATAAAAACACTTATTTTCAATCTAATTTATTACTTCTCTAGAATGTTCGTTTCAATTGCTACCTGAGATCTTCGTCATTCTTTAATCAAATTCCATGCTTTTCGAATAATTTTAAATCGTATCATGCTAATTAATGACAAAACATAGAAGCATGATCTTATTATTATTATTATTATTATTATTTTTGGCAAAAAGCTTTTTTGCTGTTTTTTACTACGCATTCCTTTAATGAATAGCTTTACGAAAAGGAAGGCGCAATTGCTAGGTTTGTTGGGGTGTCGGGCTGTTACTCAGAATGGCGCCAATTCGAATCCGTGCCAATAAATATCTCTCAGTCAGTCAATGATCAATCAATCGTCAGATGCTCACATAGGCAGGATTCTGTTTGCCACAACCTGTTTTTTTACATGCACAATTATTGCTTTTTCGCGAGTCACTACTCAGCCACACTTTTAATGATATTTATGTTTGAATTGAAAATATGTACGACCAAAAGGTGAGCGATGATCAAATTATCACAACGTTGTAGTTAACGAGGTTTTGTTACTGATGTCTTTAAATTACATGCCTTCTCTTCTGCGCTTACTTTTTTTTCGGTTCTTCTTCATAATGTTCTTCCTTTGAAATTCTTAAAGAGCGAAATACCTTATGAAACGATTCGAAGCACAGTGCGGAGTTCCGCACGGGTCAACTAGTATATATATTAGGGTGGTCCTTATTTTTGAAGTTGCAGATATTTTACGCGACGCCCCCTCAATTTGTTCCATTACACAAATAAATGATCCTTGCAAAATTTTAAGTCAATCCATGAATATTAACACGTGCCCCTAGGGCCCCCTTCTTTGAGTTTCGAAGAAAAAATTGCCGATTTTCTCATTTTTATGCAAAAATATTCTAACGTTTTATATTTCTAGTAATTTTGAACCTGAATAGGTGCTGCTACTTCCAGACTGAACATTCTCTCACTTTCATTCTGTAAAATTTAACATGTTACAGAGGGTACACGTACGCTAATGGCCTTGGGTCAAGCGTACCGCTTTTCTGCGCTTATTCCAACCAAGCGGCCGGGGAACGTTTCCTCCCACCAAGATAGACACCAAGGGATTCTATAGGCCATTAATGAATGGCCTAAGCCATTAATGAATGATCTTTGACAACAACAAATTGCCTCCTCTAGGCTTTGGGGGGTGTTGATTTACAAAATTCCCTGTGTATGTATTAGGTGTGGCAAACAGAGTCGCAAGGTTTCAATGCTATAAATATAAGTAATTGCAATTGTATTTTAATTCGCTGTTCTAAACATACCTAAATGCTTATGCAATTTTTAATTTTAAAAATATAAATTTCAAAAAATCCTTGATTTCTCCTAACATAAAAATATACTGTATTTTACATAGCTAAAATATAAATAAAAAAAATATATTCAGATCAAAACAATGTAGAAATCTATAAATTAATTTTCTTCTATTTCAGTACATAGTCCTTTATTATAATCAAATTCTTGCGATACACAAGATTTAGAAACCGAAATGGGTATCTATCCTAACCTGTTGAACTTTTGTTTTCTACAGCTGGTCTATCACAATGCAAAAAAGCTTGCCAACTATTGATATCATCTCGCCTTTCATCACTGTTAGACAAATGCCATATTAGGGATAAAGATGGTGTTTATTTATTTACAGCCTATGTAGATGCAGTAAATTTAAATCTAAATGACCTAGTGATCAATCGTACATTCCTTAAGAGAGCAAGAGAAAATCTTCGAGAGGTAAAATTAAATTTCATGAATTTAAGTTCAGATTTTGTAGTTATTCACTGGGATACAAAGCTACATCCAGATATAACTGGAAAAAAAAACGCCGGCAGGATTACCGTGATAGCTTCAGGTCCTAATATTGAACAGCTGCTCGGAATGCCTTAGATATTTCTTCAGTTGTATATGATATCTTAGATGATAGATCTTAATTGCTAACTGCTCTAGCTGTAGTGTTTGTTACAACGACTTGCAATACCAACCGTGTAAATTGTGCATACAATTTTTTAGAGCAAAAACTGAACGGTGATATATTACATTTGGACTGCCATCATCATGCACTTGAAATCGTACTGCAGAGTGTGTCCTTAAAGAAGTTCTTGTCTTTCTTAGTTCTAGATCAGATATTCAATTATTTAAGCGCTTCAAAACTTTGTGGAAAGATCTCCATCATTCAGAACTTATAACATTTCAATCAAGTACACATACCACTTAAATTCTAAAAGACGAAGTTGATGACATATTATTGTTCGTAAAAAGCGGAATTGAGAAAGATTACAGAGAATTTTCGTAACTTGTAATAACATTTCCTGGCGAATTTTCTCCTAAAGGGATATGTTTTCGGCAACCTGGACTTATCCCTGAGCCATACGGGTAGCAAAAGGAATTTTTGTTTGAAAATTTTTATATTTAGGAAACAATTTAAATTGACCTTACATGAAAAGAAAGCCCTTCACTGCTGTTTTACAATTAAATGCTGTATGAAGATATGGTTTTTCGCAGCAACCCAATCGAGGCTCCTTTGAATAATATAATATATCTGAAAAACTAGCAGCGTACAAAATGATGATAAACATGCAGCAGAAGCAGAGATTGGAAAATTCATAAATCGCTTATGGTATTTAGGGGATAAACTAGTAGCATTGTCGGTAATAGATGAAGGAATTAACTTTGAAGACAGGAATGACTAGTCTAAAAAATGCTTGTGATAAGGAAGATGTGTTTGATGACTGTTTAACAAATATCAGGTAACAGTAGATGATTTGGAATGCTTTTTTAGTAAAGATCTTCCTCTTTATAGACTCAATTACGAGTCAATAAAACTGTTTGATAAGTTACAAATACTAAAAGATTTTTTCCAATTTGATTCTGATTCACGGCAAAATGAAGGAAGCTATTTAAAGGGAAGAGAGATCGTTAAAATACTGAAAATTGTGAATGATACAATTAAAAGAGGAGCACAATATTAATCGAAGAATTTCACAACTAATTTACCAAATATGACTCACAAAAACAATTGATTTTACAGACCGTCCATGACTATCGGAAAAAAATACACTATCGAGATACATTGAAAAAAGTGTACGATTAAGGAAAGTTTCAAAAGCATTATTTCATTCTTATTCAACGTAAAATCTTTAGATGATATTAAGTAATTAAAAAGACTTCAGGGTTTCTGTCCCCTCTTTCTCTATTGTCACCGGTGGGAGGCGTGGTTAACACGGAAATTCGTCAATTTTTGCAAAATTTTCCAGTTTTTCCTTTCCAATTACTCTTATCCTAATTTAAGTATGATAAAAAGAAAGGTATCCCTGAAAAGCCCAAACTTTCAAGAATAACGCGTAGTTTTTCAATTTGAGCAAATGTTAGATCTTGAATACTTATGAAGCGTTTAAACAGAAAGCACCTCTTATTTTGTCAACTCATAAATTTGACAGCTATTTAATATTAAATTTTAACGGAAAATGAAAAATTAAAAAAGGCGCGTTATTTGTACTGCTGTGAAGAATGTTATGCAGAAAAAAATATCTCAAAATATTTAAATGCGAATTAGCAATCGGGAGGAAACTTCCCCGTAGACTTAACATTGACTTCGAAACTTCGGAGACTCTCTCCAGCGGCACCTTAAGGCTTGTGTCTCCGTTTTGCATCTTGTTGTGTCTTTATAAAATAAAATTAAAGTTCGATCTTAAAAAAAAAAGGGGAAAGATGGGGTAAACAGTAGTAAAATTCAATCCGGCCGAAACAGAGCCGGCCCACCGGGAAAATGCCCGGTTGCCCGCCGTCCCCATCCGCCCTTGTTCGTTTTGATTTCTTGCTCTTTATAATGTTTTTCAGTTCAGCAACGGCAGATTTTTCTACAATCTTTACTAATAATAAAGCTGAAAGTCTCTCTGTCTGTCAGGATCTCTGTGACGCGCATGGCGCCTAGACCGTTCGGCTGATTTTCATGAAATTTGGCAAAGTTAGTTTGTAGCATGGAGGTGTGCATTTCGAAGCGATTTTTCGAAAATTCGATGTGGTTCTTTTTCTATTCCAATTTTAAGAACAAAAATATCATAAGATGGACGATTAAATTACGAAATTATAATAACGTGCAACCGTAACATGGGCACAAGCCAATTGGCGAGATACGAAATTATCATAACGTGTAACAGTAACATGGGTGCAAGCCAATGGGCGAGAAAATTCACCACACATTGTTTGTAAATATACAGGCGAACCAAAAGACTTTTTAATTTTCTATTATGGGCAAAGCCGTAATGGTACCACCAGTAGTTAATAAAATAGATCTTCTCTATCTCTACTAATAATAAAACTAAAAGTCTCTCTGTTTGGATCTCTGTGACGCTCATAGCGACCATTCGGTCGATTTTCTTGAAATTTGGCCAAAAACTAGCTTGTAGCATGGGGGCGTGCACCTCGAAGCGATTTTTCAAAAATTCGATTTTGTTCTTTTTTTATTCCAATTTTAAGAACATTTTACCGATAAAATTATCGTAACATGGGTGAAGAAATTACCAAATTATCATGACGTGGAACCGTAACATGGGCGAGCTAAACATAACAAATTGGCGAGAAATTCATCATCCATTATTTGTAAATATACAGGCGAACCAAATGACCTTTTAATTTTATGCTACGGGCAAAGCCGTGCGGGTACCACTATTTACTAATAATAAAGCTCAAAGTTTGTTTGGATCTCTCTCCGGTTGTCTTTCTGTGACGCGCATAGTCTTATGTTGAAACAATTTTTTTTTTCCCTTTCTATCAAAAATATTTCACATTCTTCCTTGTGTTTGGAATAAGAGTTAAATGTTTTCAGATGCAATACCACTTCATCTTTCTCTCGAGCCCTTAAATTCTTCGTTTACAAGCAATAAAATTTTGCCGCGCCCACTCGTGCGAAGAATCCAGGAGTTTGCTAGATAATAAATAACGGTTGCAGTTACACTGTGAAACAGCAGTCAATAAATACCGATTACATTGAGCTCAAAATGGTGCATAAAACATGAATATTTCTATTTCCTTTTATCGTTTTGTTTATTTTCTCAAAATACATTACAAAATGCTTATTTTATTGTAAATTTGTTAGTTTCGCATATTTTGAGTTTGCTGTAAATTCGTTAAGTACTCACTGTCCAGTTTATAACACGCATGCAAAATTTAACATTCACAGAAAAATTAGATAAGCAATTAATTGTAAGTAAAACAAAGAAAATATTAGAAAAATATAGTGTCAATCTATATTAAAAGATATTCGCGGTATAATCTGCCTCAGTCTGTAGCATTTTTTCTATACATATTTTAAGAAGTGTTTAGCATAAAAGCTTGCTCAATATACAGACAGACCACCGAAGATAATTTGGTAATTTACTCGTCCATGTTATGATAACTTGATCGGTAAAATGTTCTTAAAATTGGAATAGAAAAAGAACAAAATCGAATTTACAAAAAATCACTTCAAGGTGGACACCCCCATGCTACAAACTGACTTTGTGCCAAATTTCATGAAAATCGGCCGACCGGTCTAAGCGCTATGCGCGTCACAGACATCCAGACAGAGAGACTTTCCGCTTTATTATTAGTACAGAAGATTAAACCAGTTTTATCCCTCTGGAACCCCCAGATCCGTGTTTGACTGCATCTTATGTCCCTTCCTGATTGTAATGGAATGCTTGCGTATTAACATATTCACCGTCAAGTTCGCGATCTGCGCATGCTCACTTATGCCATTTTATTCTAAAACTACGAAAAAACAGTTTCAACAAGAAACATCGGTAGCTGAACAACACTGTAAAAAATTTTGTGTAACCTTCTTTGCTAATAATAAAGCTGAAAGTCTCTCTGGTCCGGAGGATGTCTGGATGTCTGTAGGATGTCTGCAGGATGTCTGTGACGCACATAGCGCCTAAACCGTTCGGCCGATTTTCATGAAATTTGGCACAAAGTTAGTATGTAGCATGGGGGTGTGCACCTCGAAGCGATTTTTCGAAAATTCGATGTGGTTCTTTTTCTATTCCAATTTTAAGAACAAAAATATCATAAGATGGACGAGTAAATTCCTAAATTATCATAACGTGGAACCGTAACATGGGCACAATCCAATTGGCGAGATACGAAATTATCATAACGTGGAACCGTAAGATGGGTACAAGTCAACTAGCGAGAAAATTCACCATACATTATTTGTAAATATACAGGCGAACCAAAAGACCTTTTGATTTTTCTATTACGGGCCAAGCCGTGCGGGTACCACTAGTAGTCCATAAAACCGTTGGCAGCTCAGCCGCCCCCACTGCTCTGGAGTAACCTAACTGATATAACTGGTGTAAAGTTACACATCGCTTGCGGAAGGCTACACCATGGTAATGTAATTATATTGTAATGTCTCACTCATTTCTGCGTAAGGTTACATCATGGTAATGTAACTATATTGTATTGTCTCACTCATTTCTGCGTAAGGTTACACCAGAATTGTCTGTATGCTTACAAAAGTTAAGCTTTCATCTGACTTTCTTGAAAGTTTAAGTTCATGCATTTTAACAACACAATCTTTTTTATTTTAGTATACAAACAAGACATTTTTATTGCACTGAAAGAGGAAATGACTTGAGTGCAAGGTTCCTCTTACACTTTGAGTTCTTGAAACAATGATTTTACACACTTCAGAATTAGTGTAACGTTACACCCATTAATACAGGTAATCTCACACATTTTTTTACAGCAAATGGCTCTCTCTGCAACCATTAACAATGGGGTTGTTTCCTTCAGTGAAAAGTACTACTTTTAGTCACTGAAATTGATAGAATGTGTAAAAAAAAAAATAACATGGACCCAGAAAATACTTTCTTTTCTCAACAGTTATTTTTTAATTAATTTTTTAAAATGTCCGATTTCGAAAACAAGGCGGGGTCTTTATGACGTCATAAATGATGCAATTTGGCGCATCTTTCTACAACATTTCCACGTTATGATAATCAAGAAGCGAATTAAATATTGTGCTCTATGCTTGCTATCAACCATATCGTTGCCAATACACGTGAGTAAAGACGCGAATTAAATATTTTGCTCTGTGAATGGCAACATTGAATGATATTTCATCATCATTTGTGATGTCACACGACAGAAGCGTAAACAATGAAAGCGCACCGATTTAAGTAATTTTTTAAAAATATTAAACTTAAAGAAATTATTTAAAAAATGGTCAGATCCTATGTTTTTAAGCATGTTCTTTCAGAACAAAATACCTTAAAAATTTTGGAAACGACCCCATTGTAGTAAACTGTGTTGCTGTCTTCGGCCAATGGCTGCTGAAAGAGGTAAAACAAAGACACACCCACTTGCTCTTGTCCAATGAGACATCCACCTTGTTGTCGGTACAAAATTCAAATGTTTTATCTCTTTAACTAATTTTTTAAATCACCACAAGGTTGCGTATTCAAGCTCTAGAATTGCAAATTAAGCAAATGCAGCAGTGCCTCTTATAGTTTATTTGGATTGCGAATAAGAATTTATGAAGTTTTTAACTAATGAAAAGCATAAAAAAGATACTTATGAGCAATATCAACCAAACTCATCAGGGCAATAGAGTTGTTTCCTTCAGTCAAAAGTAGTTAGTTCTTTTTGTCACTGAAATTGATAGAATAAACAAAAAAAAAAAAAAAAAACAAAAAAAAAAAAAAAAAAAAAAAACATTGACTCAGAAAATATTTTCATTTTCTCAACAGTTATTTTTAAATTAATTTTTTAAAATGTCCGATTCTTCAAACAAGGCGTGGTCTTTATGACGTCACAAATGATGCACTATGGCGCATCTTTCTACCGCATTTCCACGTTATAATAATCAAGACGCGAATTACAATTGCTCTCTACGCTTGCTATCAACCATATCGTTGCCAATACACGTGAGTAAAGATGCGAATTAAATATTTTATACCGTGAATAGCAACACTGAATGGCATTTCATCATTTTTGATGTCATCGGCAGAAGCGTTAAACGATGAAAGAGCACCGTTTTAAGTAATTTTTAAAAAATATTAAACTTAAAGAAATTATTTAAAAAATAGTCAGATTCTATGCTTTTAAGCATGCTCTTTCAGAAAAAAAATACTTTTAAAATTTTGGAAACGACCCCATTCTCGAAAAAATGTCCCGAGCGTAACGTTGAGTATTTTATTCTTCCAGCTAACCAAAGCCTTAAAAAATAATGCTGTTGGGGAATAATACATGCTTAAATATGTCATCAAAGCATAACAGTTAATCCTATATTTAATTAATAGTTCCTTAAATAAAATAAAAAACTTAGCGCTACGCAGGGGGGCATCTTTTCGAGAATCGCCCATCAGAATGTGCATATTACACTAACTAAAACACTCTAACATTCAAGTTCAAGACACAGACATTAAAATTAAAACTTTCTGCGAGTTTGTAGGAATTCTCCAAACTAAGATTAAGCTTTTAAGAACTTCATCGACGGAGGAACTTAAGAAATTTAGTTTGATTTATAATTCATGGTCGGAAATATTAAGCCAGTACTACTTGCTTTAAAGGGAATTAATGAATGCTTCACTTACGGCTAATGCTTTTAAGGATCATTTTAAGAAGCAGGATTTGTGATTTTAAGTGGCAACTTGAACTGCAATTATTTATGGATGTTCGTCTACCGATATTGGGTGACTTAATATTTTGAAGAGAATATTTCGCGTAAAAATTTCAAACAAGTTTAATAGCGGTCAATTAAAGGTTAAATAAAATAGCAGGCCATTCCACAATATTCAGTGTTACGTAAGAGACATTTCACTGCCATGTCAAAATGTTTCTAAGTGTTTGTATTTTTTTCGCATAAAAACACAAATAACACAGTTTTCAATGGAGTGATTTCCTTCAGTCAAAAGTACTACTTTTAGTCATTGAAATGGATAGAATGAGCAAAAAACATTAAATAGACCCAGAAAATACTTT
This sequence comes from Uloborus diversus, assembly GCF_026930045.1. Lineage (NCBI taxonomy): Eukaryota > Metazoa > Arthropoda > Arachnida > Araneae > Uloboridae > Uloborus > Uloborus diversus. Next base: position 17,549,112 of record NC_072736.1, on the reverse strand, counting down.
CATTTTTCCAGCAGTTTTTTTTAAATTAATTTTTTAAAATGTTCGATTTTTCTAACAAGGCGTGGTCTTTATGACGTCATGAATGATGCAATTTGGCGCATCTTTCTACTACGTTTCCAGGTTATGATAATCAAGCAGCGAATTACAATTGCGCTCTACGCTTGCTATCAACCATATCATTGCCAATACACGTGAGTAAAGATGCGAATTAAATATTTTGTTCTGTGAATGGCAACATTGAATGACATTTCATCATTTGTGATGTCACACGACAAAAGTGTAAACAATGAAAGCGCAGTGATTTAAGTAATTTTTTAAAGATATTAAACTTAAATAAATTGCTTAAAAAAAGGTCAGCATGCTCTTAAAGCTTGCTTGCAGCTTTTTAAGCATGCTCTTTCAGAAAAAAAATACTTTTAAAATTTTGGAAGCGACCCCATTATTTTATCTAATGTTTTTATTTACAGAGTCAAAAAGGTACAAATATTTAGAAGTTTCGCAGTGAAATGTCCCTTACGTAACACTGAATAGTAAGGATTGGTCTTAATATCCATGAATATTTGTTTTTAAGTATGTTCGTCAGAACTAGCACTGACAGAATTTACTTTTTGTTACTAAGTGGGAAGGGGGAGGGGAGGTTGAATTTTATAGTACTAACATGCACATAAGTTACCATTTAAGATTTGCATTACCGTTAAAAACCAAGTGTTATAAAGGAGCATGATCGCGCCCTTACCCCAAATCCCCCACTGCGGCTTGTTTGTTCGACGAGATAGTATTCGAGAAAAAAACAAGAAGTTCTGTCTAGAACTAGACGAGCCTACTTTCCCGTGTACCCATACTACTTTCTAGTACTTGATCAATATACTCAAAAATAGCTAAAATCGCAAATTTTTTCAAACATATTTTTAAAATACTTTAAGCTGATTTCTAGGAATAAAATATTCCTTACTCATCTAAAAAAAATCGATGCGTAAAAAAAAAGCAGAAATTTTTAAACAAAGCAGCTAATACACTTTTTTTCAATAAAAAAATCCTTAACAGCTTTCAAAACGAAAAAATTATAATTAAAATTCATAAGCTCATTAAAATAAATACATCAAATCAAAATAATAAAAATATCGTTTCTTTTTCCCCTGTTGCCAAAAACAATTTTTTAAATGAATTAATGCACTTACCAAAATAAATAAAAACAATAAACTTTCAACTTAAAAAAATAATTTTCATTGTCAAAAAAAAAAAAAAAAAAAAAAAAAAAAAAAAAAAAAAAAAAAAAAAAAAAAAAAATCGTCTGCGCATATCTTTATGTAGAAACATAAATGACTTCGAGTTTATTCACCGAAAACTGAATACCTAAATAAAAACTTTGGCGTTAAAATAAAAACAAATCACATCAACAATAATTATTTAACAGTTAAAACCATAGCGTTGGAGTCGGAGTCAATCTAATTTTGGGATGAAGGAGTCGGAGTCGAATATCCAAGAATCGGAGTCAGTCATTTGTCCGTGTATCAATTTTTGCCAAAGCTAGGAAGTCATAGTCGAAGTCGGGGAGTCGGAGTCCGATTAATTGTCGGGCACAGGAGTCGGATTCGGATTTAGGTGCCCCTAAATTCTCGGAGTCGGAGTCTGGAGTTCGGCGTCAAGAGCTATTTCCAACAAAATTTGTTTGAAGTAAATCCGCCTTCAAGTACGGAATCTACATTGACTTTCAGTTTCCCCGTAGGCGCTAATGTTAAGGGATTTGAACTGTTCAAAATTAAACAGAAAATTGTTCAAATCAAAAAGATATTTTATATACAAGTTTTTCATCAAACGCTTTTTCCTACAAAATTTGTTTGAAGCAAATTCGCCTCACAGTTCGGAATTGCCTTGAATTTCCCCGTAGGCGCTAATGTTAAGTTTTTTTGAACTGTTCAAAATTGAACAAAAAATAGTTCAAATCAAAAAGTGAAATATGGGAATGAGGTGTCCTTGCCGAGATCTTTCGAACAAAAAAAAGTTTGTTCGAATCGGACGATTCATTCAAAAGTTATTAGGGGGGGGGGGGACAGACAGACAGACAGACCGACAGACATTTTTTCCCCATCTCAATACCCTACTTTTCAATTTTTAATTTTTCAATATTTATTTAATCATTTTATTTATTTTTGACTTTTTTTTGTTTTTTGCGATATTTTTAAGATGCATTAAGCCTTCTTTCATACTTTTTTCTTCTTTTTCTGACTTTTACTGGGAAAGTAGGCTAAAAAAGGCGACAGATCTTTCTCCCCAATGATTTTCTTCAAGATAAAATTTCAATAAAAACAGTGTTACGGAAAGTTGAGATGAAGCACTGAATAATAATTTGAATGGAGGAAAGCATTCGAAAAATAGGGATTTTATGTCGAAATCTAAGTATAATAATAAATAGTTTTTAATTGATATCTCCGCTAATTTTATCGGAGGATTTTGTTAAATTGCCAAACATAAAGATGGGAAAATTACGAATCCATCGATACCTGGTTTGATGGTCAGTTCACTGTCGTTCGGGAGAAGAAACTTGGACATACATAGATAGGTACATACGCTCAGTTTTTAATTTTATAAGATTTTGAAAATATATTTTTGAATACATTTTGCTCAATTCGAAAATACAGTATTTTCAGTTTTACCTCTTGATTCGGATTTTGTGACCAGTAAAACGTATTTGTGATTATCTTTTTTCTTTCGTGGTTTTCATTTTATCTAGAAAAAAAAGAGATACTTAAATTTTAAATATGCTCTGATGGGAGCCATTCATCATAGTATAGATGATATATTCCTCAGGGTCGGAATTTTTGGGAAAAAAAATCAATCTAATACTAGTTCTTGTCATTATTTTTCCTGAAAAGTTTATTTTTATAACAGTTTTCCTTAAACTATAAATATAAAAAAAATAAAGAACGCAATATCAGTTTTAAGTGCACATCACTTGGATGGTAGGGGGTGGGAATACTCATTTTGAGTAGTTTAAAGCTTTATGAAATGGCGAAAATTTCTAACTCTTTTCTTTTTTTATTTGCAAAAATTTTCATTTTTCTAATCAATATTAACTCTGACAAATAAATCCAAGAAGTTTCTTTTTGTCAACAGAAACTCTGCAAAATTAAAATCAGCGAGCATAAAAAAAGAAAGTAAATAAATAAGCAAAATGAAATCATGATTTCTTTTTCGGATAAGAGGTAAAAATGAATAGAAATATTTCTCAGAAAAATGAAGCTTTTGGAAGATAGTGAGAAGGCAGAAAATGGAGTTTCTATTGATTGATAAATGAGGCAAGGAAATTAACTATGCAAAGGATAATAAAGTAGAAAGGTAAAGGACAAATGAGAAAGTAAAATTTTTGATCTTTATATTTGACCAATGTTATTTAGTTTTCTGTTTTTGGTATTCAGGGGTTCTCGCTCATTTATGATTGAACCAATGGTACCCGCACGGCTTTGCCCGTAGTAGAAAATCAAAAGCTCATTTGGTTCGTCTGTATATTTACAAATAATGGATGATGAATTTCTCGCCAATTGGCTGCTATGTTCATTCGCTCGTCCCATGTTACGGTTCCACGTCATGATAATTTCGTAATTTACTCGTCTATCTTATGATAATTTTGCTCCGGAAAATGTTCTTAAAATTAAAATAGAAAAAGAACAAAATCGAATTTTCGAAAAATCGCTTCGAGGCGCACACCCCCATGCTACAAACTAACTTTGTACCAAATTTCATGAAAATCGGTAGAACGGTCTGGGCGCTATGCGCGTCACAGAGGTCCGGACAGAAATCCAGACAGACTTTCAGCTTTATTATTAGTAGAGATTGGTTCCAGCTTTTGCATGGTCACAAGATGATTCATAAAAACTAAGAAAAAAATTAAACAAGTGAAAATTTAAGTTTTAACTATGTTTTTCAGCAGTTTTAACAAAGAAAGACGGTGTAGTCTTGTTAGAAACATAAATTAGGTTTTAAAAACCATAAATAACTTTTTTCATACTAGTATCCTATACAGTGATCCTTGTAGAAACGAAACTTACTGTAAAATAAGGTCAGGTAGTTTTGACATCACTCTTCTGTGATAGCTTTTGTTCCCTGGATTCTGTTTGTTTCTGTTGCCTGGTAATTAGAAACTGCTTGTTGATAACACATTATCATCAGTTAATGTTTCTAATGACGATGAAGTCATGATCTAGCACATTTTTACTATGCTACATCAATGAGGAGATGACCTCATTGGGGAAAATGATCTTATTTTGCACACCCACCTTAAATATATATTGATACCATGTACACTTCGCGGCACCAAGTTTGAGACCCGTGAATTAAGTAATACGTTCTTCAAAAGCTGTGAATGTTTTTTCTGATTTGAAGTTTAGGGTGAGGGGTGACCACGATTGAGGCAGTGAGAAGCAAAGGGATGTAAGTGGCAAAATTAAAAATGTGGAGATAACCAGTACACAGGTAGGTGAACATCTCCTCTGTCCTGCTGGGGCAAGAGATGGTACTAGTACAGGGTTGCCAGACGTCCCGGATTTCAAGGGACAGTCCCCTATTTTGAAAAATTGTCCCGCGTCCCGGGGAACTTCCATACGGGACGGCTAAAGTCCCGTATTCTAGCTAATAACAATATTTTACAAAACGAGACATCGTTTTAATGGGGAAAAAAAATGAAGTAAAGCAAAGAAATGTGAAATAAAGAGCAATAAGAAAATTATGTGGCAGCAAACACAAAAGTTACTTTCGTTTTAATTTTTTTTTTTTTTTGGCAGAGAGCATGAGGAGCCGAATGATTGCTTCTTCTTTGCTCATTGACTAATGTTGGAAATATATCTCTGCGCATGCGTCGTCAATCACAATGAAAACGATTTCTATACTTTGATCGGTGACATTTTGTAATGTTTAATGCTGTGTAACGATTGAATTTTTCAGATTTATCAGGAAGAGACGTTCTACGTCGGAAAGCACCCCTTAAAATTACTCAGTAATTGACCCTAACCTCAAAAATATCCCTCCCCACCCCCTTTTTTTTCACTGTTCCGTATTTACTGTTCTTAAATCTGGCAGCCCTATACTAGTAGCTCTGATAGTTGCTGCTATAAAGCATGATTTAGAAAAAAAATTCAATGAAAGCCTACCTAGGATTTTATCTTCAAACGCGTTTTACTGAAAACTTGAAAATGTCCACTTACATCCCTTTGCTTCTCACTGCTTCAACTGATGTCACGGTTCGAAGGGGGAGTGGTCTTCGAGAAATCGTGACAGTTTGTAGCAAAGGAGAGGGCGGTAAAAAGAAGTGTGACATAATTTTGGTTGAAATAAAAACATCTTTGATTGCAACAAGTTTGTGTAATGCAGAATGCCATGTGAAAAAAAGAGAGAGGAGTGGGAGAGGGGGGGGGGGTGAAGTGTGACACTTTGTGGCAGAGGGGATGAGGTGAGTCAAATATGTTGAAGAAAGGTGTGACATCATTTATGGTCAGCCCCTAGGGGTTCCAAATGCCCTTAGCAAGTAGTTGAGTATGGAATAAAAAATCCAATTTCATTGCGTAAATAAGGTAAATATTATCAAGAAATTTTTCTTATTTATTAATGACTAGCCACCTTTTGCAACTTCGCAGATTGCATGTTCTTCTATTTCTCAAAATCTGTTCATAAATTTTATTCATTTTAGCCATGGTATCGTTTATTGGAATGTTCTCTTTATCCGGTCTTCTATAAGATTTCGTAGTTGTTTTTCCTAGCACAAATTCTTCACCAATGAAATTGATTCTTTCATCTTGATACTATACATTTTTAAAAGTTTTTTTTAAGCGATAAAAATGTGCAACATTTTGGTCACTTTTAGCCGTATGTAGCTCAAAAACTTATCGTGTTGCACTGAAGCCATTTTTAAACTCAAAGGCCTTAAGTTAGAAAGAAACAAATCAAAGATTTAAGAGGTCCAAATCGCTTTTCCACAACGTTATCAGTGGCTTTGAAATAATTATGTTTTTTGGTCTCAGTTTACATAGGGTGAAAAATAGAAAAATAACGTTGGCTTTTTTTTTGGTGTTCGTTTAACTTGATTTATATTAAAAAAAAGTTTGAAAAATTCCTTCGTTTTAATTTGTTAAATAAATTAACAATTAAGCAGTATCCAAACATTTAAGTTTGAACCTTTTACTCGAAAGAATTTTTTTAATTAGGAAGAACGCAATTAGCAAAGGATAGTTCGAATTAAATAGAAAAAAAAAGGCCTGTTCGATTACATAACTCTTCGTTAATTACAATTTTTAAAAGCTTCATTTTTTTTTTCTGTTGTTCAATCTCTTCGTCCTCATCGTCTCTAACATCGCTTTCCCTTGAGCAAAATAATTAACAGTTTTTGTTTTGCTGTTGCTAACATTCACTTTTTTCTGATTCGAGAATACTTCTTTAAGTCATGAGACATTTGATGAATTGAAAACATTAAAACCTCGTTTAAAAGGCACAAATAGCAGTAAAAACTGCAAACTACTGCTTTAGGGGTACAGGGGAGCCATTTTTACTTCCTTTTACAAAAAAGGAAGTATTGTATTCGCGAAAAAATTTTCACTCAAAAATCGCCCTTAATTTCCATTTTGCTCACCCCCAAATGAATGTTGAGTTTTTTTTCGATTCGACCACATGCGGAAAAGTGCCTAAGAATGTATAGACACGCGAAATATCCATTTTGACCATCACCGAGGTAATTACAACGACTTTTCTCGTGACGTCTGTATGTATGTGCGTATGTGTGTATGTGCGTATGTGCGTATGTGCGTATGTATCTCGCATAACTCAAAAATGGTATGTCCTAGAAAGTTGAAATTTGGTACATAGACTCGTAGTGGGGTCTAGTTGTGCACCTCCTATTTTGGTTGCATTCGGGTGTTTCTAAAGGGGTCTTTTGCACCTTTTTGGGGGGAAATCATTGTTAATTTCGATGCAAACTCAAGTGGTGTTATAATTTGGCGGTCACTTGGCGATATATCGCCAGTCTTTTGGTTGGCAAGTTTTGTCGCCAACTTGGCGAAAAATTTGGCGATTTTTTTTTTTTTTTTTTTAAATCTGCTTTCAATGTGGCCATTGCTAGTGATATTTAAAGAGTTAGAGAGAGAATCCCATTAAAATTGCAATAATAGGGAAATAGCATTAAATTGGTGTAAAGGGAAGTCATGTGATGCACACATCAGCTCGTTTCAAGGTAAAAAATGAGCTTAAGGAAGAAAAGAATCTGACAAAAGCATTCTTTCAAACCTTTTGTTAGAAAAAATCCAAAATCTCTACAAGATACAATTCTTTGTCCCTTATGTTGTTCATTCATTAGTTATTATTTTTTTTTTGCCTTGAAAAAGGGGTTTCTTGTAACCTTGAAACAAACGGTTGGAATTTGTATTGATATTTGTCTTTTTTAAAAGTTGTTTTGATACATTTACGTTGAACATACATTACAAAAGTAGTTTCAATATGTGAAATACATCGCCAGCTCAGTCATTTCCAGCCGAGGACTGCAGTTACGTGCTTATTAGCACTCATCAGCCCGGCATAGGAAAGTGACCGAACTGGAGATGGAAAAACCTCTTAAGGAAGCCAAGAGTGCGAAACAAACTGGTAGCTAATATGGAATTAGCAAACCCTGGCTAATAGGCGGTAATTTACGGAATATAGTTTCAATATGTTTATTTATATATTTATTTTTTGAGTGTTACAGGATCGACAAAAAACATTTAACGCTATGGCCACTTTAAAGGGTATGAGTTTTCGTTTGAAAATTTTTTGGTGTTCGACCTCTTTTTTTTTCTAACTAGATGTGTTGCAATTTGGTTATTTACACATTAACATAATTGCAAGCGACGGATCGTTTTTTTTTTTTTAAATTAGCTCAAATTGAACTTCTTCTGTTTTTGGTGGGACGAACTTGGTTTTTAACCTCTGCCAAAAACATTAATTAATAACACTAACTATAAAGTTAATTGTTGATAAAGTGAATAAATTAACTTCAAGAATGAACCTAAGCCAGCAAAGATTTTTGGGGTTTGGGGCTGTTGATATAATATATATATATATATATATATATATATATATATATATATATATATATATATATATATATATATATATATATATATATATATATATATATATATATATATATATATATATATATATATATATATATATATATATATAAACAGGGGTTGATTTCAAAAGTGCATGTGATCAAGATCAATGTATATATCAAGTATGATATCTCAAGTATTTTAGGTTAAGCAAACTTGATCTTTGAAACTTTCTGCTCAAACTTGTAAGTGGTACATTTTTTCCAGTTTGCAAGCTTCTCGTGGACCGGAGAAAATCTGTTTATGGACCGGATTAGATCCGCGGGCCGTAGGTTGGAGACCTCTGATTGAAACTATACAGATTTTAGAGGCGTTCCATGAGTTATGCCATCAGTTTAAAAGCGTTTTTAAAATATTTTTCCATTGTATATAATCCATGTATACAGGGTGAGTTTGATCGAATCTGTCATACGAAAGGGGTGATAGAAGAGTCCAAGCGGAGCGTAGAACCACCCATTATCTCCTCCAATCCCTAACCGTAACCGAGTTATGGTATATATAAGAAAACTTGCGCTCTTCTATCACCCCCTTTCGTATGGCAGATTCGATCAAACTCACACTGTATATCCTTTCGATTCCCTTTAAGTTCGTGCTGTCTCAATTTTATGCTAAGTATTAGTCCTGTAAAAGGCAAAAAAAAAAAAAAAAAGCGTCACTCGGCTGAAGTGATAACTTTCATAGGATTAAATTATTATCATTATTTAATCCTATGAAAGTAACAATTGGCTTATGGTAACTATAATAAGCAACGAAATTTTTGCATTGTATGTTATCTAAAAATCTTACGAAGACTGCATCAAGTACAGTTCAGTGACTTGTAGCGGCTTCTTCTGGCTTATTAATCATTTGCAACTGTAATTTGGACTGTAGAAACGATACTAAATTTTTAGCTCAATCAGAAGCAAAATTAACATTAAAATATCCGGTTAAAATTAAAGGAATTGTCTAATAATCTTCATTAACTGAAGCAGAACCTTCTTGTGTATAGGTTAAAAGCTGTTTATGAATAAATTGAATAATGCGTGAAATACTTTTGTTTGGATATATACACTGCTCGACATTGAAAATGCAACACCAATGAGTGTTCAGAAATTTATGCAAATTTTAAAGTAGACGTACATCACTGAGTTATGTAAATGATGTGAAATGCGCAACTCTCCGACGCACATAAAGTCAGATATAAGGGAGGGAACTTGCAGAATGGGCAATATTCGTGTCGTTATTTCTGACTGGAGAATTATCGAAGAAATTTTGATTTTATCTTGGAGGATACGTGTAACACGAGAAAATGCCAGGCCGCCGTCAACGAAGGCACTTCCAGCAGATAGACGATTTTACGAGGGGTATGGTGATCGGCCTGAGAAGGGAGGTTGGTCCGTACGTCAAATCACAGATGATACCCACAAGATGCGAGCACGGTGTATCCGCTGTGCCAAAGAGGGTTGGAACTACGAAATGTGGCAAGATTGACGGGTGCAGGGGCAGCCAGGGTGACGTCAGAACACGTGGATCGACGCATCTGCCGACAAACTGTAGCACACCCACAAGTCACTTGTTCCTCGATTCTGCAGCAGGTGCAAGATACCCTGAATGTTGCCGTGTCAACCAGAACCATTTCCCGTCGTTTGGTAGCAAGTGGTCTGCAATCACAGCGTCCGCTATGACTGCCATTGACCCCACAACATAGACAGCAACGTTTAATATGGTGCCGGACTAGAGCGACGTGAATGACAGAATGGTGAAATGGCGTGTTCTCAGATGAATCCCGCTTCTGTTTATTCAGTGATAGTCGCCGCATACGTGTGTGGCGTCGACGTGGAGACAGATCTAATCCGGCAGTATTTGTGGAACGTCCCACCACACGACAGCGTGGCACAATGGTTTGGGGCGCAATTGCGTACAATTCCATATCACCTCTAGTTCGTATTCAGGGCACTATGACGGCACAACGATACTTGGATAATGTGCTGCGGCCGGTGGCAATCCCTTACCTTCAAGGGCTACCTAATGCAATTTTTCAGCAGGATAACGCCCGATCACACAGTGCTCTCACCCGCCAACATGCTCTTCAAGGCACACAGATGCCCCCTGGCCACCATACTCTCCTGACCTGTCACCAATCGAACATGTGTGGGATGTGATTGGACGCCGTTTGCAGACTCTGTCCCTGCCTCGTTCAGAAGACGAACTGTGGCAACGGTTGAAAGGGAATGGAGAGCCATCCCTCTGGACACCATCCGCAACCTTATTGACTCTATGCCTAGACGTGTTTCTTCGCGTATCGCTGTCCACGGTGGTCCTACATTCTACTGAGCCGACGCCGTTCTCGCTTTGTATTCTACCTATCATTTTGAAATTAAAATCATTTATTATTCCTTGCTGTCTCTGTCTTTTTTCAAAATTTCATCACTTTCTGACCACTCCTTTTTAGTGTTGCATTTTCAATGTCGAGCAGTGTATATATGTTGGCAATAATAATTTGTTGCTTTGCTTCATTGAGACATTCCACAATACACATTTCACCAATATCGTTTTGTGGAGCCGTATTAAAGCTTGTAGCATTATTAACATGTAATCCTTTATTTGGAGTGACAATATTTATGCAATCAAGATCATTCTGATAAACTGCTACGTCTCCTGCTCTTATATTTTGACGCTTCAATTGTACAATATGTTTATAAGATTGAATAATTTTAGTATCATCATTTTCAGGTCATGTTTCACATGATAAAAGAATATTCCAGCGTTGAGAGACCGAATCAATAAGATCGAGACTATGAGAATTAAGGCTTTGACAATTAATCGAAAAAACATTTAAACTTGCAAAACATTTTAGATTTTAGTGTGTGATATACAAATTAACTGTTTATTTATTAATATTTTTTTTTTTTTGGCAGCCCCCAACCCCCGCGTTGCGGAGTCTGCGGGGATGAAGCTCGTTTAAAATATGTACACCTTATCACAGTTCAAAACCCTAAATGAAGCGAGATATTTTCCGTATAACTAATCGTAAAAACGTTTTTGTTTTGAAACTAAATTTAAAGATTAAATGCTGTTTTGAATATATATTGTTTACAATGTTATTGTTATTGTATTGTTAAATTCACCTTTTGTTAGAAGATTGCGTTATGTTGCGACGATCATCCATCTTCTGTTAGTTTCATTACTTTTTCCACTATCACTAAACGCTTAAAGCTGACCCAAAGAGTAAAGAAACAGAATTTCCCCAAGCATGCGCGCTTCTGTCGTACGCGCGAACGAAAGGAATGTCAAACGAGAGTTGCGTCATTATGTCACAAATCGGTTTACCCTCCCATAAGAAGTTATCACTTCAAAAAAAAAAAAAAGTAATTTTTTGAGGCAATTTATTAGGATAGTGTTACTGATGCTACCCGTGAGTTTTAAAAGCGTGAATTAAGCTGGCTTTGAAAAAAAAAAAAGGTTTATTTTTGCGATTTTCGACCTGATTGAGAGGGATTCGTTCCAAAACGATTCGTGGCGATGTATTATCGACCGAGAAGCCTTTAACTAGGAACAAAAAAAAAAAAAAAAAAAAAAAACTTTCGGAAATTCACGGAGTGAGTTTGTTTTGATAATATGCACCTCAATTGTACTTCATGTTTCAAGCTTCAAGATATTTTTTGATTGGGTCAGACTGCCCTATGAATTTAATTGCCAAACTGCGAAAAGCTGTACATGCACTATACCAGCCATCCCGGTTTGTACATCCCGAGACTGCAGTTTCGTTTTTATTAGAACTCATCAGTCTAGGTTAGGGAATAACCGAGCTGGAGGCAGATGACATCTCATTGAAGCTGAGAGTGCCAACAAACTGGTAGATAATGTGAATTTATCTCAGCTGTAGTTTCATAAAATAAAATAAAGGAACAGTGATAATGCAACTATAATATTTTGATAGAATTCCTTAGTAAAATATCTGTAGTACATATTTCGCCTTGTGTGTATTATTTTGCCACTTGGTAAGACGTTTGAACGTGTAATAGTTTTACCAAGCATGTATTCTTTAGACAAACATGTGGCGGCCAGAAATACCTTCTGGAGGGTTTTGTTTTGATCAAATTACCTTCTGGAGGGAGTTTTTGATGAAAAATTCCTTCCAGAGGTTTTTTTTTTGATCCAAACTACCTTCTGGAGTACATGAACTTTAGCCTTGGCTATTGGGCGGTATTTACTGAATATACCTTCTGGAGGTTTATTTTTAATCACAAATACCTTTTGAAGGGGATTTTTCGATAAAAAATACCTTCTGAAGGAGATTCTTTGAGCAAAACCGCCCTTTCATATGCATAAACAACTGTATTAGAATTTGCATTTATGTCAAAGCCAGTTGTTGGGAGAGGTGTTCCCCCCCCCCTTCGTTGCGCATCTGAACAAGTGCATGAAAAGTTTTGAAGTTTTTCAAGCCATGAAATGTAAAATGGAACTTTGAATGAGTAGTTTCTAGATCATTTTGCATTTGATTCAAATTTTGAAGATTAAACCCAATACAAAGAAAATTCAATTTTCTAATAAAAATTTTATGTGTGTCAAGTGCAAAATTAAATTAGATTTATTGCATTGAAGTAGGCCGAAGAGATAAATTTATATTTCATTTGAACAGAGTGAAGGAGCAAGACGATCCTTATCTTAAAAAGTCATAAAAGCGATCTTTTTGTTAGAAAACTCTGACTTAAGATTAAAAAAAAAAAAGAACTTTCCTTCATCTTAACTATATTCAGACCCTCCAGTCTTTTTTTAACAAGGACACTAAGCAAGGAGAAAGTGGGGGATCGGTGACACGTTATTTGCGGTGAAATGGGTTTTAAATGAACGTTTTCCTCTTTTCTGTACTTCCTGCGTCTGTCGTTTCTCGCATTCCATTCTTTCCTGTTTTGCGTTTTTAAAATCGAATTGTTGAATAAAAGTAGGGGAAAAAATGGATTGGCTGTTTCGTCAGTTATTCAAAGTCAGTTGGAAGAGAATATGTTTTTTTTTTTTTATTTAAATCTTTTTTCTGAGGGGGAAACCTGTTTAGACCGGTCAAAAAATCCATTTTTTTAATGTCATAAAATGTTAGTAAAATTATAAACTAGAAGAATATGTTGTCAAAATTTGAGTGAAAAAATTCCGATTAGTTCCGATGCTGTGAGCACTTAAAGTGACTTTGAAGATTCGGATACGTTCACAGTAACATTTTTCTCAAACGCGTTTTTATCGAAACAACTTTTTTTCAGCTGGTGTGCATTCTAGCTCAAAAAGTGTCATTCCATGTCAAGTGATCCAAAGTTTTCTCATCACATTTTTAGATTTCTTTGAAATTTGGCTCATCGCTTGTACCTTTGAAGGTAATTAAAAGACCAAAATTTTGGATTTTCATCTCTTTTATTGTTTTATTTATGGGACTTTGATTTTTGGAAAACCCTCTTTTTTCATAGATGCTTGAACATAAAATGGACGATAACTCAGCATCAAGTATAGATATTAAGATTTGGTAAAAAGCATTTTAAAGTACATTAGTTGCTGTTTAATATGATATGCAGTATAAATAATTTTGTAAAAATATTTCATTTTTAAAAATTTAAATTTATAAATTTAAAATTTAAATTTTTTAGGAAACATATAATGCATTTTTTAAAAAAAAATTCTCAAAAACTTTTGTGTATTTTATTTTTATTTGTACAAAATTTCAACTTGGGATCTCAATGAGATCATATTTTTATGAATTTTTGAATAAAATTTGACTTAAGAAATAATATTTTCCAGATGCTATTTCGTTAAATAGGGGGCTCTCTTATTGGTGATGGTCTAGTGAGCAGTAAGTAAACATGACTATGCTTGATATGAGCTGGGATGAACTTGTAGATTGGCAGATCCCCCCCCTCCCGCCGCCGCACCACCACTTTTCATATATACGTATATACACTCCTGTTTGTGAAAATTGCAACACCATTAAGGAAGCATCATAGTTGAATGAAATTTAATACACAGTTGAGTGGTAATGGTACAAATAAATAATTTCATTTTCAAACCAAACAATCAATAAAAAGAGATAGAAATTAGTATTTTGTGTGGCCACCACGCGCCGCAATAAGAGCTGCTACACGACTCGGCATGGAGTGAAACAAAGTTTGGACATCTGCCTGCAAAAGAGTATTCCATATTGTTTGTATGCGTAACCAAAGTTTGTCTGTCGAAGCAACAGGACGAGAATCACGAGCGAGACGCCGGCCAACGAAATCCCACACATGTTCAATCGGTGACATATCCGGGGAATTTACAGGTCAAGGAAGAAGCTGTACCGGCTGCGAATCAAGGTAGGATTTGACAGTCCTGGTGACATGTAGAAGGGCATTATCCTCTGTAATACAGCCCCTGGCAATCTTTGCAGGAAAAGAATAGCTTGGGGCTGTAAAACGTCGTTTATGTATCGGGAACTGTTCAAATTGCCCACAATTCGTAGCAATCATGATCGTCCATGATATGCTATGGCACCCCAGACCATAACTCCGGGTGTTCGTCTACTGTGGCGTCCGATAATGCACTCCGGAATGTGCCGTTCACCAGCATAGCCTGACACGAATTTGGCCATCATGGTGTCACAAATTGAAGCGGGATTCGTCAAAAAAGACGACCTGCTGCCAATCAGCACGCCAGCTCCTATGCACATTGGCCCATTGTAGCCGCAGGCGGCGATGGTTTCGCGTGAGAGGAATCCTGTATAAAGGAATCCTTGCGCGCAGCCCACGCTGCAGCAGACATCTCCGAATTGATGAAGCACACAATGAAACACCTGTAACTGTTGACCACTGCGCAGCCATTGATCTAGAAGAAGCTGTGCGGTTCGTCAGCGCCATACACACTAGGTGTCTGTCATCGCGAGCTGACGTTGCATTTCGGGGTCCACTCCCGGACTCCCGAGCTGTCCGACCCTCGTCTGTCCACTGCTTCCAAACACGCTGTTACGCTGCACGCGAGCGACTACTGCACGACAAGACAATCCAGCTTCACAAAGGCCGACGATTCTGCCCCGTTCAAATTCCGAAATTTGCTCAGATTTCGCTTTCTTTCGTCGAAGAGACATAGTAAAGACTTAGTTAACGTTTACTCTAGCATATAACCACCGATAACCATACGCGCCTCGCTACAGCCGTCTATTTATATTCGGTTCGATCCGCCGTTCAGAGGGCGCTGCTCAGCATACGCGCTACCGGTCTGCAATTCTAATCATTTGCATATCATGCCCTACTTTACATTTCCTGCAATTTTCAGCTCACTCGCTTAAGTCCTTCGTGGTGTTGCAATTTTCACAAACAGGAGTGTACATCACTTCTAAAGATGATCACACAATGATGACACCGGCACAGTTATTCGAAAGCACGTAGAATGTCTTTTTTATGTTGCCTAGTATACTTTCAAAAGTCATGCGCATATGGCAAGAAAGTCTATTTCCATTTGCCTTGGATGAACTTACACGTAGGCTTGCCAGACGTCCAGGTTTTCAGAAAAATCCCAGTGTCCCGGCCGGTTTACTTCATGTCCCGGTAAAAGATAAATCTCATTACAGATGACCAAAAAGGTCTAAAAATAATCAACTTGGAACGGTTATCAAGGATAATTACTTAGTCATTTGTAACATAGACTTGAAATATTAATATCGGTTAGCTTGTGTACGTTTTTACAGGATTTAAACCAAAAAAAGACTTTCTAAAAACAGTTTTTGTCAATGAAAAGTAGATTATATGTAAATATTGTTTAATTTTTTATTTCTCATTCAAAACATTTGTTCCTGTAAAATTTTCTAAAAGTCAGCCAGGGGTGTGACCCTCAGGAGCGTGCACAGAAATTTTGCGGCCCGTCACAAATGACTTTTCCGGGCCCCCATCCATATTGTTTCGTCTTATATTTCACCCTAGTTTCAAAAATATTGGGCCCACTTCAAGTTTGGGACCGGGTCAACAGGTTTCTCTTCTTCCCCTCCCTGTGCACGCCCCTCGTGAACCTTTTGAATACTCGCGACCCCGGGGAAGGGGGGGGGGGGTCATTGCGGTGTCCCGGTTGAATGTTTCAGAAATCCGGGAAGCCTACCTCACAGTGATGCTATGGTAAAAAGGGGGGGGGGGGAGGATTTGTTAAAAAAGTGTAACATCATATACTGCCAGCTTTTTCAACGATTAGAGATAAAGACAGAAGAAGAAGAAAAAAAAAATTGTACTTGAAGAAAAAAAAGAAAAAGCAGAGAATTTTTTTTGGAAAGACAAGAAAATTGTCTTTCCAACATTGTGAAGAGCATGTGACCAAACAATTCTGACGTTAAAATTTTACCATGAAACAAACACGAAAGAAAATTGACAGCCGCTGCTTTTTAATTCGTGAAACAAAAAGCGTTACCCCCCTCCCCATTAATGGAATGCATTTTTTTTTTCTGAATAATTTCCTTCAGGATTTCAACGTCAATCTTCATTTTCTGAAATAAATAAAGCTTTTTGAAGCAATTTTCGTTTTTCGGTTTTTGTTTCTGTTGTTAACTTCTTTTTATTTTTTGATATGCTAGTCAATTTATTTACTCCACATGATTAAATAAACGCAAGACATTGGGAATACAAAATGATGAATTTACCAATTGCGATTGTTTGTCATGTCACAAAGACAGCGGTTGGTTGCTTCAGTTGATCCGATTTTTTTTTCAAAAAAAGAAAAAAAAAGTGTTTTTCTGTAAAAAAAACTGAGAATTATGGCTGCTTAACGAACAATCACATTTTCGGAAATTAACTTCCCCGCGCCCCCAAAGAAATTAGAAACATTTACGTATTTCGTCATGAGAAACCTAGCGTTTCCGTCTTTTTTAAATACTGTTTCCTCTAAAAATATTGACATTAGCAATAACTTCCCACGCTTTAAATTAGTTAAATTCGTATGAATTTCTTCTACAAATTGATTCATGGAAGTCTTATTAGTGCAACTTATTTGAGTTGCAGTGTACCTGTTTTACCCTATGGTTACATTAATTGAACACAAATATTAGGTATGTCCCAATCATCAATTATAAATTTTCTATTTCAAGAAACTTGATTGGAAGCTAAGTGAAATTAAACCTTTAAGTGAAACTTAAGAACCTTTAATTTTTTGTAAACTCTAATTTTACCCAATTAACCTTTCAAATTTAATGAATTAGAAACAAACTACGGTCAAATGATTTTAAAAATATGTCTGTAGATATGGTAATGCTGATATACAAGTTTTCTTTCTTTTGATTTTTTTTGGAACCCTTTTTTGCGAATTTAATTTCAATGAATTGAAAATTGGCATGTGTTAATCACGTTGTCATTAGAATTTCAATAGCTAGCCGTTGCGAATTATATGAATGCTTATTGATTGAAGCTTAATTGGTAATCATTAATATATTAATTTTGATTGGTTCTTCAAAGATTAACCATGGATATGAATTGGCATTTGAAAATCAAAATTGTACAGGATGTTTCCAAGAAAGCGCATAAAATAAATTAATGATTAATTAAAAAATAAAACCGAGTGATTTTATGATCACATGTTTCACAGCTTTGTTGCTTTAGATCAGAAAGAAACAATTAAAACTGTCATTGGTTAAGGTTTTTAAAAAAAAAAAAAAAACTCAGAAAAAGAAGTCCGAAATATTCGAAAACGTTATTGAAAAATACGGGGAGGATTCCGTCTTACTCGGAAACGTTTTTGAAAATTTCATGAACCACAGCTGCACAATCTTTTCAAAAACTCTTTTGAAAAGTACAGAAAGAGGGTTCCAAAATTCTCAGAAACGTTTATGGAAATAACAGAAAGAGGATCCGAAATACTTAGAAACGTTTCTGGAAATTGTAGAAAGAAGTTTCCAATATATTCAGAAACGTTTCTGGAAATTACAGAAAGATAATTCCGAAAAACTCGGAAACATTTCTGAAAATGTTATGAACTGCAGCTGCCCGATATACTCAGAAACGTTTCCGGATTTTTTTAGTGTACTCTCATCGAGTTTCCTAAAATTGTTACCATAGAACCATAGAGGAAAAATAAAAGTTTTAAATAAAACGTGAAAGAAAGAATTTCTACCTCTTTCACTTGAACTAATCAGGGTTGCCAGGGGTTGAAAGGTGCCTAAAAATAAGTAATTTATCCTCATCGAGTTTCCGAAAACTGTTATCATAAATGAAGAGTAAAATATGGGAATAAAACGATTAAGTAAGGTTGCCTACCTTTTTCAGGTCCCTAATCAGGGCTGTCAGGGGATAAATGGTTTTCAAAGAAAGAGATAGTTTACCCCTCATCGAGTTTCCGGAAATTGTTGCCATAAATGAAGAGTAAAAGCTGTAAAGAAAACATTGAAGTTCGGTTGCCTACCTGTTGCGTGTGAACTAATCAGGGTTACCAGGGGCTAAAAGGTGCCCAAAAATGAGTAATTTACCCTCACAGAGTTTCGAAAATTTGTTGTCATAAAAGTTTCAATATTGAAACTTGGAATAGCGACAATCTTATGATTGGACCACTTTGCTTGGGCAATCCCATACCATTGATTTTGTAATATTTTTACCTACACTTTTTTTTAATAAAATTTATGTAAAAAATCGATAAAGGTAAATTGCTTATTTTTTGGGCACCTTTCAGCCCTTGACAACCCTGGTTAGGGACCGGAAAAAGGTAGGCAACCTTACTTCAACGTTGTGTTTTACAGCTCTTACTCTTCATTTGTGACAACAATTTTTAGAAACTCGATGAGTGTAAATTACTCAATTTTAGGCACTTTTTAGTCTCTGGCAATCCTCTGCTTGGGTACCAAAAAAAGGTAGACAACCTTACTTTAGAATTTTATTTACAGCTGTTACTCATAATTTCTGACAACAATTTCCGGAAACTCGATGAGGGGTAAATTATCACCCTCATTGAAAACCTTTTATCCCCTGACAACCCTGATTAGGGACACGAAAAAGGTAGTCAACCTTACTTAATTGTTTTATTTCCATCCTTTACTCTTCATTTATGGAAACAATTTTCGGAAACTCGAGGAGAGTAACTTGCTTATTTTTAGGCACCTTTCAACCCCTGTCAACCCTGACTACTTCACGTGAAAGAGGTAGAAATTCTTACTTTCTCGTTTTACTTAAAACTTTTACACTTCATCAAATTCAATTTCTGGAAACTCGATTAGGGTAGGTCAAGCCTAGTGTGATCTTAAACTATGTTGTTTAACAAGTAATGAAATTATGTATACAACATAATGAAGGGACATGAATTTCTTTGAGCAAATGGAAAAGGGAAAAAAAATGCCACCAAATACCACATTATATCAGATTTATACATCTTATATCAAAGTGTCACATTTCACCTTACCCACTTCCCTCCTCTTGTCACACTTCACGATATATTACATGAACATAGCTCAGGGGCGTAGCTAAGGGGGGGTTTTGGGGACAAACCCCCCCCCCCCCCGAAAAGTTAGTCTCAAAAAAAAGAGAAAAAGAAGAGAGAAGTGAAAGAAAAAAAAAAGAAGAAAAGGAAAAAATTCCAAGCGATTATACATATATATATATATAATATATATATATATATATATATATATATATATATATATATATATATATATATATATATATATATATATATATATATATATATATATATAAAAGAAGTAACCCCCCCCGAAAGTCGGGTCTAGCTACGCCACTGACATAGCTATAAAAATGCTTTTATTTCAATGAAAATGCGTGATGTCTCACTTCTTCTTACCCCTTATCAAAAAATCAGTTTCATGATTTCCCCTACATGGGGGGGGGGGGATCAGACATATCTAAAAAAGTGCGACATCATTATATGGACAGTCCTAACTTTAATTATAAATATCCTATTTATTTTTTTCCTATATAGATATATTTTTATTCCTCTTTCAGATGTGAGAGATTATTTATACACGAACCATGAACATATTCATTTATTATTTTCTTCTTTATTACAAATACTTAAAAATTCGATTTTTTAAAAAAAATTCGTAATCCTTTAAGAGCTTAGTTTAAGCTAATTGTTATTCATATCACTTCTGATGGAAATGAAATTTGAATAACTTGAAAGATGTTCCAAAAGATAAGCGGCATATTTTAAGAAAATGGCGCTATGTATAAACTCAAAAAAGCAATTTATTTAATATATGGTAAAGGTATTTTATAGATTTGTTTTTTCCTGTAAACATAAGAGACGAGTTTCAAAATCAAAAGCAAAAAGAAAAAACAAAAGTTTAGAAATATTAAGTATGCTAATCGGACAATATGCTTTAGACAGGTTTGAATAAATATTTTCTGTTTTAAATTTTTGTCTTTGAAATGGGGTTGTTTCCTTCAGTCAAAAGTAGTACTTTTAGTCACTGAAATTGATAAAATAAGCAAAAAAAAAAAAAACATGGACCCAGAAAATTCTTTCATTTTCCCAACAGCTATTTTTTAATTAATTTTTTTAAAAGGTTCGATTTTGCAAACAAGGCGTGGTCTTGATGACGTCACTAATGATGCTCTTTGGCGCATTTTGTACCGCGTTTCCACGTTATGATAACAAAAGGAGCAGTTTAAAACTGTGCTCTACGCTTGCTATCAACCATATTCCTATTCCTATTCAGAGTCACAACTGACTACAACTGTATTTGTGTCGAGGACTGCATACTAAGTGCCTTGCCTCCATTAATTTATATACCGATAGATGGCAGCACCATTACCGGATCGAACAGTTAATGTGAATTTAGAACTAGTCCAGGAGCTAATAGCTACCTGGTGCTAGCACCCCCAGAGGTATCGTTTCACTTGGAGGACATTGAGACCACGAGCATATTTAACGTCGCCCAGTCCCCTTTAATGACGACGGTGGGTCTTCGACCATCGAGGTTCGAACTCAGGACCCTCCGGCCTCGAATCCGACACTCTACCGATCGGGCTACCACGGCCCCTATCAACCATATCTTTGCCAATACGCTTGAGTAAAGATGCGAATTAAATGTGAATGGCAACACAGAATGGCATTTTATCATTTGTGATGTCATCGGCAAGAAATGTAAACAATGAAAGATCACCGATTTAAGTAATTTTTTAAAAATATTAAACTTAAACAAATTATTTAAAAGATGGTTAGATCCTATGTTTTTAAGCATGTTCTTTCAGAAAAAAAAATGCTTTTAAAACATTGGAAACGACCCCATTGTAATCAAAGATGAAAGAGGTTTTCGTTGTCTTCTTTTGATTTAGCAATTTTACAATGTAGTAAAACTAGTGAGGGCAAAAGTGTCCTTTTATTACAAGTTTGTTCCACATGATTGAAAAAATAAATAAATAATACATGCTATTTGCACGCTTCTAACTCTTCCTCATTATTTTTTATCAGTATTTTTCATAATACAGTGGAAGCTCACAAATTCGAATCCCGAAGGACCGAAAATCAATAACAGCTTGTGAAATTGATCATAAAAGGTATTTTAATGACAGTGACTTTTAGCAAGCGATTGAACAGAATCTTTACTAATAATAAACCTGAAAGTCTCTCTGTCTGGATCTCTCTCTGTCAGGATCTCTGTGACGAGCATAGCGCCTAGACCGTTAGGCCGATTTTCATGAAATTTCGTACAAAATTAGTTTGTAGCATGGGGTGTGCACCTCAAAGCTATTTTTCGGAAATTCGATTTTGTTCTTTTTATATTCCAATTTTAAGAAAATTTTATCGAACAAATTGTCACAACGTGGACGAGTAAATTACGAAATTATCATAACGTGGAACCATAACATAGGCAAGCAAATGAGTATGCAAATTGGCGAGAAAATCATCATCCATTATTTGTGAATTTACAGGCGAACCAAATGACCCTTCAATTTAATACTGCGGGCAAAGCCATGCGGGTACCACTAGTGTATAATACAGCTTGGTACCTTATTCTATAGAACTGAATTCGGCGTGCTGCACATACTGTCTGAGCCTTAGAGCAGGAATTAAAACGGAGGGAGCAAGTCCAATTATGGGTTTAGCAGAAGATGAGGCAAAGACGCCAAGTCATGTGATCCAACAACGACAAATTGCGTGAAACAAGCGAAAGAAACCTGATTTCTTCCAATGCTTTGCTAATGCTTTAAAATCTATCACGTGACTTGGGGTCTTGGTTTCATAAATGGAAGTCTTCACCCTCTCCATTTTATCTCTTCTCAAAGGTCAGACCACCGATGAGATGGAAATCTAAATGTACGGTTTATAGGCGGAAATGCAGAGGCACCCACCTTTGTGGGCAGGAAGGAGGGGGGGGGGGCATGGCGCAGACAGTGTCATTGAAATTTTTTCAATCAAAATCATTATTTTGAGTGGTATATTTGTTCTGGGGGGAGGGGCTGTCGCTCTTGGAGGGTATTTCGTAGCATTTGGAGCCGGGGGTGCGAGCTAGATCTTAGGGGGGGGGGGATGGATATTCCTGGGAAATGGACGCATCTATTAGTTTACAGGCTGGTAGTTTGTTCTTCAGGATGTGCGCTTTTGCCTCTTCGTTATTTCAATATGCATTCAAAGTTTATGGCAAAAAATATATTTTTACTCTCAAAACCGCACTTATCTTGCTTGTTTGTGAACAGTGGTGGTGCCAGGTGTTAGCCAGTGAGCTGTGCCAATATATATTCGAAATAAAAGCTATAGATCACATAAAAAATAGCATATTTTTAGTAAAAATTAGCCCTGATGAGGGGAGAAGAGCAATGCATGCACTGTTAAACAAAAATCCAGAAATTGTACGGTAAAAGTTACTGGCATCCATGTTGCCAGTAACTTTTACCGTAAAATCCTGTTTTACTATAAAATTTTTCGGTAGATTAAACGAGAGTTAAAAAGGGCAAATACAAGCGTCAGGTTCGATCTTGGGACCTTCGTATTGTCAGGCGGCTTTGCTGACCACCTTACCAGTTGGTGTACATCAAGTGAGGGTAAATACGGTGTTTTATGGTTCGTACTGTAAGTCAAGTATGATTGGCGCTGCAATCGTTAATTTTTTTCGGTACAATTTTCTGTAACATTTCCTGTACTGTAAACACTCCATTTTACAGTAAAATTTACCACAAAAGTTTCCTGAGCTTTGAACAGTGTGCTCTTCTAATGGGAGTCAAATTGACGTTATGTCTATAGGGACAATTTTAGTTAATATATATTTTGACTTTTGTTTGGAGTGGCCCCTAAATAGAGGTGACCTTTACAAAAAAATGTATTTAAATTATTCGGGGGGATACCATAATGTGCTCGCTGCTGCTTACCAATCATCGGAGCTGCTTGCAGTTTCCATCGGACCGTTTCGTAATTGAAGCTCGCTTCGCTCGATCATTGAACATTAAAATTTCAGCCTACCTTTATCACTAACACGTTTATAATACATAGCTTCATCCATATCTATCTACTTATCAATGTGCGTAATGGAATCTCTCAATTCAAATTTCACCCATTTTCTGCTCTCGAACTCTATAAAATTCGGTATATAACTTCATTGTTTGTTGCAATTTAATATTCTATAATCAGTTTAATTAATTATCACAGAATAAATAGACGATTCCAATTTTCAGCAAAATTTTCAGATAAATCTAACATGTGAGCGAAAAAGTACTCCTAACATCATTAAAAAGCCTTGATTTTTCTGCATGAGATAAAATTTGCTCGAAATTTCAGAGGTAATTAGAACACGAATTATAGTTAAACTAATTTAAAGCTAAAATATAGGAGAACCTCAAATTAGGAACAGCGGTATTTGTTGAACGTGGTCATTTTTAAACAATCCCTTTATTCTATACATCATCACGTTTCATCGATTCGATTAACTGCTGCAGTAGGTTTTTACAATATGGTAAGAAAATCATAAAATGAATCTCAGAGGATTTCAAGCTTAAGTCGCATTTGAATAGTAATAACTTCAGTTGATTTGAGGCAGAATAATAAGTGCAATATTAATCAGCAGTTACTATCATATTATGTGACAGCCTCCACACGAAAAGCCATCATTGTCCGCCATTTTCGACGATATGCCAAGTTCCGCTGTGGCTTTCCATACGATAATGAGATTACTAATATTCCTCATCAAGTACTTGTCAAGTACTTGTGAACACGAATATTCGGTTCTTGACAATAAAGCGGTTTGAAAGCATGTATTATATAAGCACGCGGAAATTAATTTAGCCGTGAGTTTGTAAATTCGGCAGTAAAGATATTCTTACAAATTCTGTAAGTAGTAATTATTTTTGTGATTAATTTGTCGTAATCTAGATAAATTTGGCGTTTATAAAATTATCTTTCACCTAAAATAATTGTAGTAACGTAATCTGTAAATAGTTTCTTGTAAGGAATACACAGCCCCCGTACATTCGGCTGAAGTATACGGTCCCCTCATTTCTGAATGATAAAATTTGTGAATGGAAAGAAATAAAATAACGGTCTACAATTTTCAGGAATCTTTTGGAATATTGTGGAAACTTTTCGATGTGTATAAATAGCGTCCCGCATGATAAAAATCAGTCTCGAGTTAGTTTTTGCTTGTGAATCGTTGTAGCGGAACGCTGGAGAGCATTTATTGCTCTGTTTTGTGAAGCCTTTTGAGCTGTATTTTTGCTTATTTGGATGTAAATACGTGTGTAACCGTTGAGTTTACGGTGTCGATTGATTGTTGATTGCTGATGATTAATTTAGCAGTTAATAACGATCTTTCCTGTACATAGTGTAAATAAATCTTCTGTGTTTTTCTCAAGAACTGTGTCGTCCTTTCAAGAAAGTTGGAAGTCGCACCGGATCCGTTACAATATTTTTACCATGGCGTACAAAAAAATCATGCAATGTGGCCGCTAGGAATTTTTTGCATCTCAAAAATTCATATGCAGTTCAGCCCGCCTAACGGAACAGCCAATTTTCCATGAAAAATTATTCTTAAAAAGCGGGATATTCCCATTTCCCAGATCAAAATAACAAATTACAACGGTTCGGTACTTGAACTTTTTAAAATGTATAACATTAAGCGGGATGTTCTTTTAACCGATATTCTAATAAGCGGGCTTGACTGTACTGAACACTTTGGGTAAAAATTCATGACCAATGGCATACGAGATCAGCGAAGTAAATTGTTTGGTCAGCTGTCGCTGGTGGATGATTTGGTCAATAATTAATTTTAGTCATTGCAGAGTTCAATTTGTTTTGATTGAATTTTTCAATTGAATTACTTTTAGTTATCAAAATTGTGTCCCAGTTATTAGCCGTAGTTAAAATATTAGATGACCAGGAAGTAATGTCTTTCTTTAACAACATTTTGTGCAAAAATATAAATGCTCAAACTTAGTGGTGGAACAGCCCATAGAACCAAGGCTTACGTTGCCTATTTCAGGGCACATTTTCAATCGTGATGAAGGACTCGGGGATGCAAAACAGTCCTCCGATTAGTGGTCATCTGAACGCAGATCTGCCAGTATTTAGTTCCCAAGAAACCTTGAATCGACCTTTTCCTATCCTGGAATCGAACCCGGGTCTATGGTGCATGGAAGAGCGAAGTGTTACCACTAAGCCGCTGAGTTTCATATAAATATTTAACAAGCTTTTAGTTTTTCGAAAAACTTGAAATCCTATGAGTTTTGCCGTTTGAATTTCTCACAATATCGTAAAACTTACAATATCATCAACACCGCTCTTCCTAGTTTAAAGCTCACCTACATTTGAATTTGAAATTAATTTAACCATAATTCGTGTAAAATTACCTCCGAAAATTCGAACAAATTCCAGTAGTTAACCAAGTAGAAAAATCAAGGCTTTCTAATGATCTATAATATGCATGAATATTTTTTCACTCACATATTAAGGATTTATGCAATAAATTTGCTAATGCTGGAACGATAAACAGCAATTAGTTTTGAAACAAACCATTTGGAGATAGCATAACAAACATTTTCTTTTGCAAATACAAATAACGCTAGCTAAGCCTAACGTGGAGGCGACTCAATTCAGAAACCACACAGAATTCTAAAACAAATCGAACCGTTCCTTTTCAATTTCAATGCGTTTAAAATACAAAAATAGACAAAAATGTAACAATAAACAAAAGAGGGCACATTACTCACAAATTTTTATAAATACTAACCTTTTTCTATGAATCTTTTAGAATAATTGCCGTAGGATAATTGGATATTTAACGAGCGAGTACAAGAGTGAAACGAAAACTCCCAGAATGCACTGCAATGTGACGAAATTCAGAAGAAATAATTTCGTCAAAAATTTGAGATTTCTAGTTTTGTCAAATATCACGTGACATGGTGACGAAAGGATCGTCGAAAATAACGAAACAGTGGTCGAGGATTGCAGAATCGTCAAAATTGAGAGTTTCATTTTTGACAGTGCAGGGGCGTACGCAGAAATTTTGGAGCTCGTCACAAATGACTTTTACGGGTCCCCCTCCTTACTGTTTGCCCTTTCGTCTCTACATATACTTCATCCCTCATTTCAAAACTCTCGGGCCCCCTTCAGGCTCAGGTCAAGGCCAACAGGTGTCCTTTCTCTCCCCCTGTGCATGTCCAGGCCCCTGGTTTTCAGAAGAATTTTTAGTTTAAAAGGAAACTAAAATTGCACTTTTTTAGAAATATGATTTGAAACAAAACGACATTAATGTTCGAAACACTACAGTGCCGGTAAAAAGTCTTAACAATTGGTTGGCAATTAAGAATTTTGCATGGAAACTTCTTTTCATAATTTTTCTTGGCAAGCTCCTATTTGCCCGAATACCAAATATTTGGCCACAATCTGTCCAAATATTCGGTGTTCAGGCAAATCACTAAGGAGCATACCAAGTAAAATCATGAAAATAAGTTTCCATGCAAAGTTTTTAATGGGGTCGCTTCCAAAATTTTAAAAATATTTTTTTCTGGAAGAACATGCTTAAAAACATAGGATCTGACCATTTTTTAAATAATTTATTTAAGTTTAATATTTTTAAAAAATTACTTAAATCGGTGCGCTTTCATTTTTTACGCTTCTGTCGTGTGACATCACAAATGATGAAATGCCATTCATTGTTGCCATCCACAGAGCAAAATATTTAATTCGCATCTTTACTCACGTGTATTGGCAACGATACAGTTGATAGCAAGCGTAGAGCACAATATTTAATTCGCTTCTTGACTATGATAACGTGGAAACGTGGTAGAAAGATGCGCCAAATTGCATCATTTGTGACGTCAGAAAGACCACGCCATGGTTTAAAAAAAAATTAATTAAAAACTAACTTTTGGGAAAATAAAAGTATTTTCTGGGTTCATATGTTATTATTTTTTCTTATTCTATCAATTTCAGTGACTAAAAGTAGTACTTTTGACTGAATGAAAAACAACCCCATTGCCAAACAAATGTAAAGTTTTTTTTTTGCCGGCACTGTATTCGTTTTTTTTTTTTTTTTTTTTTTTTTCAACAATAATGACCTCCACTCAAACGAATAGAATTTTTTGGGAAGAAGAATCGCATTCGAAAACAAGATTCAAGTCTTTAAGTAAAAACAAACACGTCATGGACGAAATATTTCTTGATAAACAGATAAATGGTGAAGAAACTTAAGTTAAGGGTTTAAGTAAAAGTCAATAAACAACAGAAATTAAAAAAAAAAAAATGCACTTTTCCTTTTGAAGAATAATAAAGCGCTATTTACCTTGAAAGGAATTTTATTGTTGTGTTTCAGTCCTTTTAGTTTTAGAATTTAATAGCCGTTAAATTTAGAAACATTTTGAAAATAGATTATTTTGGCCAGGATGTTTTCTACGTTTCTGGGATTTTGTCTTTTGTTCGAACTTAAAGATTCTAAATGGAGCTTTTATCATGAAATTCACTTCAGTATTTCCTTTTAACAATAAGGTTTTTTTTTAAGTGCAACAGCTTCAATATAAATTGGATAATTGCACAATATAAATAACAGAAATTTAAAAAAATACTAAGCACTTTTTATAATACACTCAAAAGGACAAAATAACTTTCCTGGGTCAGAAAGGACAATTTAAATGTGTGTGTATTCCTGCAGTTTTCAATTATTCCACGAAAATGACACAACAAACGAAGAGAAGTGTGGCTCAAGTCATTTCAAACCAAACTTTTCCATTAAGAAAATTATGCATGCTTCAACACTCAAATTTGTGATTGAAAGCTAGATAATGATAAGAAATTCTCTGCATGTTTTGAGCCGCATCGTTTGTGGTGTCATTTTCTTGCAATAATTGAAAACTACAGGAATACTTAAATTGTCCATTCTGACCCAGGAAAGTTATTTTGTCCCCATTATGAAAAGTGATTAGTAGTTTTAAAAATTCTGTTTATTTATTCTTTTTAGTCTCAATGTATTTCAGAAATAGTGTGAGGTAGCCATCACAAAACTTCACGTTATTTTTTCATGTAAATGCTCTTTACTAAAAGAAAAAAAAAACCTATATACGTGCCTAAAACTTTAAGCAACTGGCACTAAAAATTAATCCTTGTTCTTCTTTCTAGGATTTACTTGTGTGCTTATTTAATTAGAACCACTTAAATATCAAATGTTTCTTAAACTAATTTATGGTTCCCAACATACAAGTTACTCGTGATAAAGATCCTAATATGTCTCTTTACTTAGCCCCATTATCGATTATTATCACAGTCCCGAAGTCTTTAACTGGTCTAGTTGCTGAGATATAAGCAGAAGCAGGCCTCCGATTTTTCTGCGACAATCAGGTCAAGTATAATAAAAGTGCTTAAAAAATCTGTGCGTAAAATGTGGAGCTAACTATTTATTATAATATTGTTTTGATGTTTTTCGATTCCTTCATTTTAAACTACAATTCATGTACAGTCGACTCCCGCTACAACGCGATCCGACTAACGCGAAATCGCTATAACGCGATTTTTTCCCCGGAAAAGAATTTTATTTTTAACGTGAATTCTTCACCCACAACCCGAAAAGTTTCCGAAGGGAATCGTTGTTTTTTTCGTGAATGGACCTTCATCCCTTTGGCATCACTGAGAGCGGAAGTTCCCACACCGTACTAGTATAAACATCGCTTATACAAATAACTCTATACTCCTCATTTTCCATTAATTTTTTTTCATTCTATAGGGGAAAGTTAATGAAATATAATGACACCAAAGAGCGCTGTTTCATTTAAAGTTTGTGAAGATGGAAGGAAAAAGAGAATGTTTCAACAACTATAGTGCATTTGTTTTTCTTACTACATGATATACGCACAGTAGTGTTTTATTTTACGTCTTCTTTCCCGTTGATCATTGATTTTGTGCATCGTAGCAGTTTTTTATGTTGAATAAAACGTTTTTTTTTCTAAATACAATAAATAAAATTTCAATTTTTTATTTAAGAAACAATAATGTTAAGTTAAGAAATGGTTTTTAACAGTTTGGGGTGGTGTTTACAAGTGTCTTTAATCGTTTATGTATGTTTATAAAAGTTATTACACATACCCTTTTCCACAACGCGAAATTGCAACTTACGCGAAGGGTCTTGGAACGCATCCCTCGCGTAAGTCGGGACTCGACTGTATACACATAGGAGCACTCAAAATTAACAATTCTACGCATGACGACAGGTGTTTTGTTGGTCAGGTAAAGAATCGACGCAAGGAAATCAAGATCTTTAGTCGAATAGTTACTAAAAGGAATGATAAAATAGTTTGCATACAATAAAACAAATAAATAAAACGAGGAACATTTCTTCGCTAAAGCAAACATTTCAAGAGTGCCATTTTCATCCGCCATTTAAGCGAAAATAGCAAAATCCTGTGCAATTGTAGCTACAAGTCCTATAGCACTCTTCAGTTACAGAAAGTGTCGTGAAACAGAAACGATTATGTCTAGCAGAGTTTTTATCGGAATTACGTAAACGAGAACAAAAAATAAATGACCGTCTGCTCATAACATTCCACATTTCTCAAATCTGAGATCTTACCAAAATTGTGATTTTATTCATAAGATGCAACACATTCATTGGTTTAAAGCAATCGATTTCAAGTGGGAATAAATAGAATCGTAAAAATTCTGACAAAAAATCTCCTCAAACCCAGTTATTGTCAGACGCCTACCTTGGTAAAGTTTCGTGTTTTAAACCCTGTTTGAAATATTAGGAAAGGTTTCCAGAATTTTGGCGCAATTTTTTCACCCATAATGGCCGCTGGGATTGAGTAAATACATCAAATAAAATGGCGCTTGAGGAGTGAAAGACATTTACCAAATACCTTTTTGCGTCAAGGACATAAAATTTAAATTGGAAATTCATTTAAGTGTCGAATTCCATTTTCTTCTCTGCATTTATGAAATCGGAAGGAACGTTTAAAATGCTTGATTCAGAAGATATTTTTTTTATTGTCTTTGATATTTTAATATATATTTATTCTTATTTCGTAATGAAACTGGAGAATAAATGAGGTTTAAGTTATCATGAAACAGAAATAATGGGGTCGTTTCCAAAATTTTAAAAGTATTTTTTTCTGAAAGAGCATGCTTAAAAACATAGCATTTGACCATTTTTTAAATAATTTCTTTAAGTTTAATATTTTTAAAAAATACTTAAATCGGTGCCTTTCATCGTTTAACGCTTCTGCCGATGACATCACAAATGATTAAATGCCATTCAGTGTTGCTATTCACGGCCAAAATATTTAATTTGCATCTTTACTCACGTGTATTGGCAACGATAGGGTTGATAGCAAGCGTAGAGCGCAATTGTAATTCGCTTCTTGATTATCATAACATGGAAATGCGGTAGAAAGATGCGCCATAGTGCATCATTTGTGACGTCATAAAGACCACGCCTTGTTTGAAGAATCGGACAGTTTAAAAAATTAATTAAAAAATAACACTTGTAAATTGAAAGTATTTTCTGAGTCCATGTTTTTTTTTTTTTGCTTATTCTATCAATTTCAGTGACAAAATGTACTACTTTTGACTGAAAGAAACAGCCCCATTAAGAGCAGATTATTGCTTTAGTTACTTTGTTTAAAAAAAAAATCTGTGAATAGGAAATATCATTTATTTAAATGCAATTCATAATTTAGGAAATATAATTCAACGTAGAAGTTGAGCAATCCTTTAGCAACATTCAGAAATACAGAAATAATTGCGGAATTCTTGGAGACATATAAATGGTGTTTGACGTAAGGGTTAATTTTACAATTATATAAAAAGAAGGAAAGAAAAATAGTTTAAAATAATGCCATTCTCCTAAAATGAAGGGGAACCTACAAATAGGATTCCGATTTCAAAAAGTGGTTGACAGAAGCAAAAGTTTGGCAAGTCTTGATGGCAAGGACGGATCCAAAGTTTTTCAACGGAAGGGCGATTTATTTTTATTACTTATTTTTTACAATGTATACTAATTTTAAAATATTGTTCACAAAGATTCTTATATTCCAAAAGACTTGAATTGCAAAACAGTTCTGGGGTATTGTCCCAAACTCAAACCTCCCTTCCCCCAACATTGATGAAACTCGTCTAAATTTGCGTTTTGTAAACTTCATTTTCGAAAAATTACCGGCGATAAGTCCCTCAAGGGAGGGGCGATAGCCCTCATTGCCCCTCTCTTGTATCTGTCTCTGCTTTATGGAGATAATTACATCATGCTTTGATGCTTTGACCGGTGGTTTCTAAACTGTATGACATGTCTTCATAGGGAGGCATAGATGTATTGTAAGGGGAGAGGACACGAAGATGTTATTTAAATTTTTGTGCACAGAAAAGTAAAAAGAAAGAAGTCAAACCGATGTCGGAGAATAAGAATCAGCAAAATGTCACCACTTTACATTGGATATTGGATAAGTATTTCACTAATGTTGCATTTTAAACAGCTTGTTTCCTGTAGTCTTGTGCGATTCGTTAAATTTAGCGAAATACCAATAATCATTATTGATAGTTATAACATTGTAACAATAAAAGAATATGTTTTGGTGTATAAAACATTTTTATATAAGATAATATATTGTAATAGATATCGAGTAGGGACAATAAGAATCAGCAAAACGTTATCACTAAACATTGGATATTGAATAATTATTTCACTAATGTTGCATTTTAAAGAGCTTATTTCCTGTAGTATTGTACGATTCGTTAAATTTAGCAAAGTACCACCCATAATCATTGTTAATAGTTATAACATTTTAACTATAAAAAAATATGTTTTGGTGTATAAAACATTTTCATATAAGATAATATATTGTAATAGATATCGAGTTGGGACAATAAGAATCAGCAAAACGTTATCACTAAACATTGGATATTGGATAATTATTTCACTAATGTTGCATTTTAAACAGCTTATTTCCTGTAGTCTTGTACGATTTGTTAAATTTAGAAAAATTCCTATTATAATTATTGGTAATTATAACAATGTTACAATAAATAATATGTTTTGGTGCATAAAATATTTTTATATAAGATATGTTATTGTTTTTCTAACCCATTTAATAAATTTTAAGAGTAGATAGCATTTTTGAAATCATATTATTACAAGTTAAAGAGAGGAGGAAGTGGTTTAAATTTTGTGTGAAAAAGGGTTGCGAGCGAATAAAATTTTGGAAAATACTTCTTTGTCCAGTAGCGCATTTTGAAAATGTAAAAATGTGACGCAATATTCATTAGTCCACTCAAAAATTGCGCCTTCAAAGGCTCTACTAAACAGAATTTTAGCTCTAACCAGAGTCAGCACTCATGCAATTTAACCCCTTTAGACCTGGTGTCCGGTATACCGGACATACACTTTAAACAGCTGCTAATCATTAAATAATTGATTTAATTAGTTGATATTTTTTTTTGCAGTTGACTCTTTACATTCTACTTATTATAGTCTGTGAAATAATTTTTCGTTTTGGGATTGACAACACTGACAGATAGAGATTGAGAGATAGAGAGTGGCTCATTTTTCCAACCATGGATTTTCATTTGAAAAGCGAGGTTTTTTTTCCTGATTTTTCAAAAAAATATATAATCTTTAATTAATCGTTTCAATCGCTTATATTATGTTTTATAATTGTTTGTAGAACATTTATAATGAAGTTTGTTCGGTATTTTATCGTTTTTGTATATGAAATATCGATTTCAAAATTATAAGCTTGGAATATTGGACGTAGCATAACGCTTTTAATTTTTCTCCTACAAATTCAATATTTTGTCTATAAGATACCCTTTACCATAGTACACTGTGTACCAAATATCAACATTTTTGGTCCAATATTTCATAATTGCGACTGAAGGGGTTATGACTGAACATTTTGGGCAGTGAAGAATACAAAAAATATCTTAACCCTCTTAAAGTTTTCGTGCATACAAATGTACAAAAAGAGAAGCATAGATTTACATTTTATCAATTTCTTCTGAAAACTGCAAGTGCCGTCGGATTGAAATCTATTTTTATCCTTTAGGAAAATCATCTAACGCAGCAATATTCTGAGGGAGAAAAGAAATGTATCTTCATCTTCTTTCTTATTTGCATGACTATATTTTATAATGGATTTTTTTTTCCGTTCTCGATGTATGTAACAGATGTTGTAGAAAATTGGGAAAATATCGTCTATATTTTCTGAAAGCGTTTCAAAAGATTTATTGGTCTTTTCTGATAACATTGCATTCAACCCATTATTTTCGGCAACTTCAAATTTTTAGGCTCCTGACATCGCTTCGTCTTTTCTGTCTACCATGCCTATATTATATTTGAAACGCTTTTCAAATATGGGTGTATAGAATTTGTACTGCTAAATATATGGAGAAAGAATAGTATTCGTTTAAAATCATGGAAGAGTGCAAGATTTAGATTGTTGATGAATCTTGGCGATTTTAGAATTAATTTACAAGTTGATTAAATGTAAGAAAACGGTCGCCAAACTAGCGACAAAATCTCAATATGCTTGAAAAAGTGAAGTCTGTAGAACCTTCTCGTTCCGTAGAATCTCTAATATTGAAAGTCAATTATAAACTGCAGTTACAAAAGATA
This sequence comes from Uloborus diversus, assembly GCF_026930045.1. Taxonomy (NCBI): domain Eukaryota; kingdom Metazoa; phylum Arthropoda; class Arachnida; order Araneae; family Uloboridae; genus Uloborus; species Uloborus diversus. Next base: position 17,514,996 of record NC_072736.1, on the reverse strand, counting down.
GACCATTAGATTTAGATTGGGAATCGGTACTACAACCCGGGATTTCAATCTGGCTATTTTATTTCTGAAACTCTTAGTATTAGATAGTAATACGCTTTTGTATACACTTTTTAAATACTTTTAGGAAAATATCTCTTATCGACAAAGTTTTACTTGAAATTCATGATATTATTACTTTTTATCCTAATTCCTTAGCAGATAGTCATGTGAAATGGTGGAACGAAAAAAAACATGTGTTGTACGGGTTATCTGAAAATTCTTCGAAGCTTTTCCTGTCTATTTTTTACCACTTTGCCATCGTATGTAACAAGTTTTCAGGGTCTCGATTTTTTAAAAAGTTCTTTTAAGTTTTGCAGAATTTATTTATCTCTTTTGTCAGAAAATTTTGACTTGACTTCTAATGTATGTTTTACTAGTTGATTTTGATGCGTTTCTTTTAATGTCTAAAATTTTTAATCCTGTTTTGATAGTTAAAGTTTTTATTGTACTTTTAAAGTTTAACGATTTTATGTGTATGAATTTGACTAAAAATTAATTTCATTTTTTTACTTACTCAACCGGCAAATGACTGTTGCCTTTGTATTTGCGCTTTGCAAATAATTTAATGATAATAAGGTTGTTTCCTTCAGACAAAAGTACTACTTAAGAAAAAAAAAACCCAGTTATTTTGAATAAAATTTTTTCAACTGTCCGATTTTGGATATAAGGCGTGGAACGTCACAAGTGATGTACTTCGGCGCGTTATTCCATTGCTACGCTAAATGTTTACGCTTTGCTGTCAATCGTATTGCCAGGCTATGATAATTTGCGCTGAGTGCTAATGGCATCAGTAAATGACATTTCATCACTTGTGATGTCATGTGCTGAAACGTAAAAAATGAATTTCAATCTGCGCATAGAATAAAAAAATTGTTAAAAAGTATTAAACTTTGTCAATCTATTTAAAGAAATGGTTAAATCCTACGTTTTCAGGCATGCTCTTTCAGGAAAAAAAAAACTTTTATAATTTCGGAAACAACCCAATTCTAAATCGTTTTTCTCTTAATTGTAATTACTGTTATATTATTAATTGGTTTTATTTTTATTCAAACTCACAATGCTAGTTTTCGTTTTCATAATAACCAGAAAATCCCACGTAATAATCGAGTAATCACGAGTAGTGTAATAATGAAAAAATTACTGAATAGATAGTAGAATCGAAAAACCATAGTGAGACATTTTTTTGGCACAAAACGTATTTGCCCTCATGCCCCATTATAGCGATAAAAGGACTTAAAGTAAGATGACATTTTAAGAAAAGGGCCAAATTTAGAGACTTGGCGAAAAATTGAAGGTTCTCCACGATCTCACTGTCTGCTTAGGGCAGGACATCTACCTGGAAATCGTGTGTAAGATGTTTTTCATTACTCACTGAAACTGCTAAGTTTAGCGACTTTTCTTACAATGCGGTTCTTTCCTTCAGTCAAAAGTAGTACTTTTAGTCACTGAAATTGATAGAATAAGCAAAAAAAAAAAAATTAATTTGAATTCTTAAATTTTGAATTCAAATTATGTTTTTCGCAATCACGAGTTGCGACAGGACCCTACTCATTGGTTACTACTCTACTCACTTGTTTCTAGACACGGCTCCTGTCCCTCCAAGTCTACCCTCCTGTTGAACAGAGACGTGTGTATTATTTGCGTATGTGTAGGCTTTTGTGTGTGCGTAGACCTGTCTGTGCACGTTGGCGTGTGTGTATGTGTGTGAGTGCGTATGTGTATGAGCGTGCGTGTGTCTAGGACATGGACGCCACCGACCAGGAGCGGCTACCGGAGGACGGAGCCGCGCCAGCAGGTGACGGTGGTGGTTGAAAAAGGCACGGAACATCAAAGACGGTCAAATGAGAACAATAAGCAATCGTGATTGCTCAAAAAAAAAAAAAAAAAAAAAAAAAAAACACAACAGGAACCCAGAAAATTCTTTTATTTTCCCAACAGTTATTTTTTAATTAGTTTTTTAAAATGTCTGAATTTTCAAACAAGGCGTGGTCTAGATGACGTCACAAATGATGCTTCTTGGTGCATCTTTATACTGCGTTTCCACGTAATGATAATCAAGAAGCGAATTAAAATTGCGCTGTACGCTTGCTATCAGCCCTATCGTTGCCAATACACGTGAGTAAAAATGAGAATTAAATATTTTTCTCTGAGAATGGCAACACAGAATGGCATTTCATCATTTGTTATGTCATCGGCAAGAAATATAAACGACTAGCTGCGTTGCCCGGCTTTGCCCGGTCTATTTTGAAAACAAAAATTGTGTCAAGTGACGTATATCCTAACAAAACATAAATGTGAAAAAGAAGCCAAGTTCGGTCGAAATGAGGTTCGAGGTAGACGGTGTCCCCGACAAAAAATAGTTCAGATCTAAACTGTAACCAAGTTCCATAGCAGTTCCACATAGATGTTGGATTTGACCATGTTCTTCAATTCATTTAGAAAACAATTTTTTACTTTCTTTGATAATGGATTTTAAACTTGCGGCAAGTTCTAGTCGTCGCTATTTTTTTTTTTTCAAACTTGCCAAGTTTTAAATCCATTATCAAAGAAAGTGAAAAACTGTTTTCTAAATGAATTGAAGAACATGGTCAAATCCAACATCTATGTGGAACTGCTATGGAACTTGGTAACAGTTTAGATCTGAACTATTTTTTGTCGGGGACACCGTCTACCTCGAACCTCATTTCGACCGAACTTGGCTTCTTTTTCACATTTATGTTTTGTTAGGATATCATTACTTTTTGAAAAGCTAAATCAAAGGTTATGTTCTAATTCAGACGATTATAAATGCAAAAGTGTATAGAACTATATGATTTCCTTTTTTCCCCTGCTTTTACGGTTCACTGGTTTGCAGTCTCTCTTTGTTAGAAGTTTTGAAGATATTTCGATAGCTGGGGACGTGGATGCGATCGCCAATTTTAGGCAGTAATCGTCTGTTTTTCCCATTTATCAGCAAGGCCAAAGTACATTAGTTCTTGGTCTTTGACGTCCTCTGATTTATCGACAATTAGGAAAATTGCTGACTCATCTCAAAATCTGTCTGGAATTTATTGTTCAGGGGGATAATCATAACGTAGATCGTAAAATATGCAGAATTGGCGAAAATATTTCTCAATTATTGAAATTATTGCTGCCATTTTTGCTCCTCCTGTAAAATTTTGCATTTAATTGAGATCTAAAGATTTTATAAATTTTAAAGCTGGTTATTTTTTATTTTAAAGGCTTAGCTCCAGATTTGCAATTTTAATTGTTTGATGGATCATTTTTCATTTTAGCGGAATTTAAAGTATCGTTTAAAGCCCCATTTTGTTCAGAAATTTAATTGTTAATTTGAAACATCAACAACCTTGTTTTGGCAACGTTCGACGAGCCCTTTTGTTTTGATTTATTTGGCGAAATATTTTGCAATCGCGCGGTAAAGTGATTACGCCGTGATGCTCATAAAAAATAGCGTAATTTTTTGCTATTTTAATGTAGTTTTTTTGACTTTTTAAATTATTCCCTTTACATATGCATGAAAATCTATCTTTATGCCAAATTTCAAGTATGTGAGACACTTGGAAGTTCGTAAACATTTTGATGAGTGAGTGAGTCAGTGTTAAAAATGACACTTTTCAGATCGTAATAATTCCAAAACTATAAGAGGTATACTCATGAAATTTAGGATTATAGGTCTACTATGAGCTCTATTAGACATACAAAATTTCAAGCACGTAGATTTAATAGTTTTTGAGAAATGAGGGGGTCAAAAGTAGCTTGAAATGGTTCGTGTAAGGATACACTGGCAGATGTGTCGCCTGATTTCCGAACTTGGCTGACACACTGCCGTGTGTCTAAATTCAACAATCAGGCATAAATAAAAGAAAAAAAAATCATCATGCAAAATTTCAACTCCAAACAATGACGACTGATATTAAAATACTTTTAAGAAATTAAAATAAAATGAGAAAGATGGATTTAAAAAGCGTAACCATGGAAACACAAAATAAAATAAGTTTCAGAGTTGAAAATGAGAAAGATAGAAACAATGGATTCAAAAAGCGTTACCGTGGAAACGCAAAATAAAATGGTTAAAAACTTGAATAGAGAACAGATTTTTGAACTTCATTTAATTCGCTTATAACTTTTTTTCTAATGCAGATAGAGAATTAAACTTCCGACCGTAGGTCGAGTTAGATCTGAAGTAAAAAAGGTAGCTCTTTTCAATGGTGTCAAAATGAAAACTGTAGGACAATTCCTTCCCTTTTTATTGATGGATTTAATGAAGAAAGTATTGCCTAAATTTCAGTTAAGCCTAAAAAAATTCGAGTTAAAACGTAAATAACTCCCGCCGCAATTAAGTTAGAGCGTTGGAACAAATTGCGTAGAACGCGGAAAATTCTACCCTTTCCAACGATATGTAATATTACTAATTGCGAGTAATTTTTTACCCCCATATTCGGGAATTTATGTGAAAATTGGGCCTAAATTGGAATAAAAAAAGAACTATTCATCGAATTTTTTGGAACTGGTCTGCAAACCTTCTCAGGACTTAAAGGAACAAATTGTGAAAATTTCAGCGAAATCGGCCGGGTAGTTCTCGAGTTTTGCGAGTTCAAACAAACAGACGCTTTTTGGACACTTCATTTTATACTATGTAGAGATGAAAGATCACTGATTTAAGTAATTTTTTAAAAATATTGAACTTAAACAAATTATTAAAAAAATGGCTAGATCCTATGTTTTTAAGCAAGTTCTTTCAGAAAAAAAAAAAAAAAAAAACTTTTTAAACATTGGAAACGATTCCATTGAGGTAAAATAAAGACCTCATATTTTTATAAAGAGGGCAGAAGAGCAAATAATTTAGGCTTGCAGAAACATGTTTTACTATTATTTTTTGAGTGTTTCTTATTTATTCAGTTTTTGCTATTACCGTATCGTGTCCTAGTATGATGATAATTCATATCCAATGAACAATATTCATAAAAACAAGAGTAATTGGCTGCACTAATTCTTGTAGCGGTGCTACCTTGGAGAGGGTTTAATTAATAACTGGCACACTTAGTTGAATTTCTAAATGCTGTAAATTTGTCGTTGTTAAGTCACACATGAACTATTACTACCGAAGTATATAAAATGACTCGCAACAGCAATATGTAAGATTATCGCTAATTGTTCTGTGCCTTACTTATCATTATAACATGCACCATTTAACTTTCACGATTTTGAAAATATGAAGCCAACAAGTAATCTTCTTTACCTTTACTAATAATAAAGCTGAAAGTCTCTCTGTCCGGAGGATGTCTGGATGTCTTGATGTCTGGATGTCTGTAGGATGTCTGTGACGCGCATAGCGCCTAAACCGTTCGGCCGATTTTCATGAAATTTGGCACAAAGTTAGTATGTAGCATGAGGATGTGCACCTCGAAGCGATTTTTCGAAAATTCGATGTGGTTCTTTTTCTATTTCAATTTTAAGAAAAAAAATATCATAAGATGGACTAGTAAATTACGAAATGATCATAACGTGGAACCGTAACATGGGCACAAGCCAATTGGCGAGATACGAAATTACCATAACGTGGAACCGTAAGATGGGTACAAGCCAACTGGCGAGAAAATTCACCATACATTCTTTGTAAATATACAGGCGAACCAAAAGACCTTTTGATTTTTCTATTACGGGCAAAGCCGTGCGGGTATCACTAGTACATAATATTTTTAAAAAAATTAAGAAATTAATTTGAATTTTGACCTTTTGAATTTAAATTATGTTTTTCGCAAGCACGAGTGTGTGTGTGTGTGTTTGTATGTAGGCATGTTTGTTTATGTGTGTGTGGGGTATGTGTGTTTGTGTGTAGGGGGTATGTGTATGTGTAAGTAGGCATGTGTGTTTGTGTCTGTGTGCAGGTATGAGTGTGTGGGTAGTTGTATGTATGAGTGTCTGTGTGTGTGTGGGGGGGGGGAATGTGTATGTGTGTGTAGGCATATGTGTTTGTGTCTGTGTGCAGGCATGAGTGTGTGGGTAGTTGTGTGTGTATGTGTAGGTGTCTGTATGTATGCGTGTGTGTATGTATGTATGTGTTTGAGTGTGTGTATGTGTGTGTAGGTGTATGTATTTGTGTGTGCGCGTGTGTCTGTAGTTGTGTATGTATTTGTGTGTGCGCGTGTGTCTGTAGTTGTGTATGTATGCGCGTGTGTGTAGCATATGGATGCAACCTGGCGACGGTTTTCGCTACAGGAGCAGCATCGTGAGGAGCCGGTCGACGGTGATGCTGCAGAGGGTGCTGGCAGGAAAATAAAATAATAGCACATTAAAACAGTCAAGTGAGAACAATAAGCAATCGTGATTGCTCAAAAAGTCTGCTCCTAAGTTTTTCTCTGTGTGTGGAAATTATTCTTTTACTAGAAAATCGCCCGTCAAGGAATGATGGGTGAAAATTTGCTTCTACTCTTCTACATTTGAACGAAGCCATTGCCTGTTTGGTGATATTTTGATAGTTGAAATGGTAACCCTAATTCCGGTGGATCAACCCTAACTCCTATAGATAGCGCTCATTGTTGACCACGTTTTCACTTCTTCATTCCCCTGAAATGTCAGCCTCACCAGTAAAACAGTTAAATGATCGGATCAAGTTCAGCCTTGTCACAATAAAGCCTTTCTCTGCATGTCAAACATTATCAAAACATATTATCAAATTATCATGCCGTGGCGCGAGTTTCATTGCTGATGACGTCAAGAACGTTACTCGATCCTTCGCTATTATATGTATGAGGATTGCTTTAAAAGCTGGAGATAATGCTAATCTGAAAGCTAAAATACAGACTTTAATAAAAGTATTGATCAACGATGACCGTGATTAACAATGAACTTCTAATGAAAAGCTTAAATACATGTAGCTCAAAATTATTTAAAACTTCTTATACCTCACATTCAAATTACCCTGGAACATTGGATAAAAAATTATCTGATGCAGGAAAATCAAGGGTTTCTATGGATATTTTATTTTAATTTTTGCGAGATTAATCCTCATATTAGAGGATTTACGCAAATTTGTTGCTTAAAACTGGATTAAACCAATAATTTATGTTTAATTATTTAATTTGAGTAAAAATATTGCATTGTCATCAGGCCTGAAGTCTCATTCCAAATTTCAAAAGAATCCGATTACAGGAAATGGGTGAAAATTGAGTTGCGAAATTTGAGCAAGATATCTCGTCGCCTCATAGCAACACCAAAACACCTATAGCACAAAGATATCCTACGGTTGCTCTGAGGCGACGATATATCTAAATATGCGGAGATTGAGAGTTAATAGTAGGAATTAAAAAATAATACATTCATTACCATCATCGTCTTTAAAAAAAAATAATTGAATTAAAAAAAATACATTAATTTGAATTTTTGGCATCTTGAATTCAAATTATGTTTTTCGCAATCACGAGCGTGTGTGTGTATGAATGCGCGTGTGTGTTTGTGTAGGCGCATGTGTGTGTGTGTATGTATGCATGTGTGTGCGTGTTGTGTATGAAGTGCTGTGTGTGTACGCGTGTGTGAGTGTAGGCGTTCGTGTGTGTGTGTACGTAGGCATATGTGTTTGTGTCTGTGCACAGGCATGAGTGTGTGTATGTGTGTGTGTGTAGGAGTGTGTGTTTGTGTCTGTGCACAGGCATGAGTGTGTGTATGTGTGTGTAGGCATGTGTATGTAGGATATGGACGCAACCTGGAGACGGTTTTCGCAAGAGGAGCTGCATCGTGAGGCGGGTCGACACGACGGTGGTGCTGGCAGAGGGAGGTGGTGGGAAAATAAAATCATAGGAATTCAAAACAGTCAAATGAGAACAATAAACAATCGTGATTGCCAAAAAAAGAAAAAAAAAACTGCCACCAGTAGTTTGTATTTTTAATTTGAGAGATGAAACTCAACAACAGGAGATTAATACACTTTTCTTGTTAACACAGTACTTCCCAAATTGCCCTACTGTTTAAAATTGATCCGTGAAACGAAAAGTTCAATATTTATGAAACCAATTACTGCATCTGTCCTCAAACAACAGGATCATTAACTAGCACTGTTTACTTAATTACTAAAGTGAACTTGACGCCGAAGAGACCGGAAATGTAGGAAATAATGAATCTTCTATTTGAATACCGGACATCCTATTTATTTTAAAGAACTTTCGGAATAAATTTATTGATGACCGAATCAATGCATTTTAAATGCTTATCAGTTCTAACTTAACACGTGCCGTACAAAAGCTACATGTAATAATGTATTTTCTTTGCATAGTTCGTTTGTGTTTTGCAAAAAATAATTTTCATCCTCATATGTATAATAGCCAATGATCGATTTACGAGTGTCTTTCAACTACGAAACTCACGCCACGCCATGATAATTTGATAATATGTTTTGGTAATGTTTAACATGCAAGGAAAGGATTTATTGTGACAAGACTGAACTCTATCCGCTAGCTTAGCTGTTTTACTGGTAAGGCTGTGTCATTTCAGGGGAATGAAGAAACGAAAAAATGGTCAGCAACGAACGCTGCCTACTGGAAATTGTAACCCTAACTCCACTGTATTAACCCTAATTTCAACTATCAAAATATCACCAAACAGGAAATGGCTTTGTTCAAATGTAGGAGCAATTTTCACCCGTCATACCGTGACGGGCGATTTTCTAGTAAAAGATAATGATGAATAAGATTAAAGAAATACTATAAAGGGTGTCCCAAAAGTGAGCGGTCACTTTTAAAAATCAATGAAAACTAAACGCGCAGAGACAGAAATATACCGTTTGTTGCATTATGGTTGGGACAACAGTACATTTTCAGACAAGCTTTCAAAATTAGTTACAATGTTCCTCAACAGATGGCGCTGCAAGTATTTAGAGAAAGCTGCAGGTGTGTCGGTCTGAAAATTTACTGTTCTTCCAAGCACCTTGCAAATAAACAGCGTAATTCTGTCGCTGCCCGTTTAGTTTTATTGTTTTTTCAGATATACCGGTCATTTTGGTGATCTTACAGACTGCGTTACGTTTTAAAATACCTGTAGCACCATCTGTTGAGGAACATTGTAACTAATTTTTAAAGTTTGTCTGTATGAAAATTTACTGTTGTCCTAAGCCTATTGCAACAAACCACGTCCGTCTATCTGGGACACCCCGTATAAAAATGCAATGGAAATTCTTTTAAAGAAATAATTGTCATGAAACATTTTAATGCAAAGTAATTTTCAAGAACTATTTTTTTATTAAAAAAAATAATAATTTCTAGGAAATATTTGTCATAAAGAAAGATAAGTTATTCCCTAGAAATATTTTTTATTTAAAGAAGAATTGGGAATAGAGAAAATTTAAAAGAAAAATGTTTCCTAAAAAATGTAAATTATTTTCAAGAAAAAATCATAAGAAAATTAAAAATGAGCAATGTGAGACTTTGAAGAAAGCATAAAGCGACTACGTAGCTCCTTCATAAAAATGATCGAAACTTTCCTATAGTTTATTTTGTTACGGATAAGACTTAAAAGTACTTTTTTTCAAAAAAAAAAAAAAAAATTCAATCATCATCTATACTAATAAAACAGAGAATATATTTTATGTATGTATGTTAATATGTTACCTATACAAATCCAGGTTACGTCGGATCTCGACAAAATTTGACTGAGAGGTACTTGGGCATCCGAGAAGGAGCGTGGGTTTTCGAAAACCAAAAGAGTACCGAACCGTTCGAATTTTAATTTTAGGATTCGAAAATTGGCTCTTTCTACCAGAAATAATTATCCGATTTTCTTGATTCAAGCCTAATGCAACAAAATCAAATCGGAAATTTATCGTTTGCTCATTTAAATTATCGTGAAAAAAACCGTTGAAAAGAAAGATCCGTTGCCATTTTTTTTCTTGACTGCGAACAAATAAAATTCTTGCTTTTAATTTACGGTAAAATTTCCCCCTTTTGATTATTCAACCCCCATTTTCTTCTTCTTTTGTTTTGTACTGCCAGCAGATGATAATCAAGGATTTTAGTTGAATAAATAGTGGGTTGCGTTTACTTTATTCTGGACTTTTAGATTTGCCATTAACGAAACTTAAGAATCATTATTTTGACGGGTAATTTTACAGTATTTTTATTTTTCTTTGTCTAATTAAAGCCTAATTGTTGCACACGCGTCACTTGACATAACTTTTTTTTTCGAGGCAAATCGAGCAAAGCCGGGCGAGGCAGCTAGTACACAATAAAATGCGTCTCAGAGATCTCACTCCTCCTACAAAATTGAAGAAAAGTAACATTATTTGAAAATGAGCTGATGACTTCCTCATCACATGACTTTCTCTTACTCCAATTCACTGTCATTTCCCCATTATTGGCAATTTTAATGTGATTCAATAGTTTACTCTCTAAACATCACCAACAGTGGCCAATTTGAAACCAAATTAAAAAAAAATCGCCAAGTTGGTGACAAAACTTGGCGACCAAAAGACTGGCGATATATCGCCAAGTGTCCGCCAAATTATAACACCACTTGAGTTTACATCGAAGTTAACAATAATTTCCGCCCAAAAAGGGGCAAAAGACCCCTTTAGAAACACCCAAATGCAACCAAAATGGGAGGTAGACAACTAGACCCCACTAAGAGTCTACGTACCGAATTTCAACTTTCTAGGACATACCGTTCTTGAGTTATGCGACATACATCCGCACATCCGCACATACGTGCATACATACATACGTACATACAGACGTCACGAGAAAACTCGTTGTATAACTAAGGGATTCGTCAAATGGTCGCGAATACAATACTTCCTTTTTTGTAAAAGGAAGTAAAAAGAATGGAACTTTCTGTGCGAAATTCCCACTCTATTCGAACACAAGAAAAACTCATTTCCTTAAAAGAGCAGCTTCTGATCTAATCTAATGTGTAGCTAAAGTTCTCTTCTTCGCATTTAAATTTCAAGAATTTGTGAAAACTCACTATGTGTTTATCTTAATAAAAAGTGCATGATAAATGACCATAAAGATATCTGTTTGCACGGGACCGCGAAGAAACAACTGTGTGAAAAAAAAAAAAAGTTTGTGTCTGAATGTTTTGGAAAGTTGGAATTTTTCGTTGCGCATTTATGACAAACTGAGTCATTTCCATCCAGATGCAAATTTCTCCAGACTTCGTAATTAATGATTTCAGCAGTAGACGTTCTGGGAACTTTTGGAAAGTTTGTTTGACACTTGAATTTGCAATTTTTCGTATCTGCATGCTAATATGGGTTTATGTTTGTTACATCGTTGCTAAACTATTTAAAATTGTTCATAAAGTAAATATTAATTGTTCATCAGTATGGAAAACTGGCACACGAAGTTAATGTATTTTTAAGTTTGAATTTTAGCTACATGATGTGTGACGTTTTATTTTCTTTTGTGATTCAATTAATTGCGTGAGTTACAGGAATTTTTTTTTTAAAGGCCAATTTGGCTTCTGCCAACATTTTAAGAAAACATCGAATTGTTTCAAAATGGCTAAAAATGATTTGTGACAAAACGGCTAAAAATGATTTGTGACAAAGCGGCTAAAAATGATTTGTGACAAAACAGCTAAATTATGTTCTCATGCAACACAAAATGCAAAATTTGAAATGTGGCTTAAATTTGCGTGGTCCGGCAGCTAATGACAGAAATTCGGGACTTTTATACAAAGAAATGTAACAGACTTTTTTTTTTTAAAATGCAACTTTAATAAAATGATGAACTTTCAGTTTGAAAGTAAAAGTATTTTCAGGAAATTTGAAATTTGTGTTTTTTTGAAATGCATCTTTCAATGTCTAACTTGGCATTGTAAAAAAAAAGATTAACTGAATTTTTAAAACTTACTAGATACTATTTTCCAATTTTTGTTTCTTAACTAAAAAATTACTCTTTTTTCTTTATTTTCATCTTTTAAAAATATTCTATTCTTAATCAATACATTTTAACAATTTGCGACTCTGACAAGTTTTTATACAAATTTTCTATTAACAGAGATTCCAAACATCCGAGGCACTAGCGGTGGCATTTAGCTCGGAAATTCAAGGTTCTACTGCACTTAAAAAAAAAAAAAAAAAAAAAAAAAAAAAAAAAAAAAAAAAAAAAAAAAAATTGAATTTTGACATCTTGAATTCAAATTATGTTTTTCGCAATCACGAGTGTGTGGGTGTATGTAGGCGTGTGTGTTTGTGTGTGTGTGGGGTGGGTATGTGTATGTGTGTATAGGCAGGTGTGTTTGTGTGTGTATGTGAGTAGTTGTGTGTATGTGTAGGTGTCTGTGTTTGTGTGTGTAGGTGTATGTATGTGTGTGTGCGTATGCGTGTGTGTGTATGCGTGCGTGTGTGTTTGTGTGTGTGTGTGTGTGTATGCGTGTGCATTCAGGATATAGACGCAACCTGGAAACAGTTTTCGCTAGAGGAGCAGCATCGTGAGGCCGGTCGACGGTGGTGCTGCAGAGGGAGACGGGAGGAAAATAAAATCATAGGAATTCAAAACTGTCAAGTGAGAACAGTAAGCAATCGTGATTGCTCAAAAAAAAGTTTCTTTCAGGTCCCCCGAATATTAAACAGTGAATAATTCAGCATAGCAACATATATTCGTAACGCTAAGAAAAGTGCATGGGATATTCGAAATGTACCTTTAAAATTAATAATTTATCTGTGAAAATAAATCAGAATCTTGTTGAAAGAGCGTATTCGTGCCGTTTAACGCAAAAGCTCGCGAACCAACAGTCTCGAGTCAAATTCAATACTCTATCAAGAGTTCCCAATCGTTGAAATATTGCGATCCATTTTTCAGAAAACTCGCAATGTATTTTCAGAGATTGTTGTAAAAATAGGAAAAAAAAAATCCTTTCATTTCATTTTTTTTCCAACGTTTTTAAAATATTAATATCACATATACTGAACGTCACTCAAATGAAATACAAATTCTGTCCGATAAAAGTTTTCTACAGTTAAAATCATAACTTTTTATATACAGAGAAAACAAAAGAAAAAGAAGAACGTATGTTGTCTAATATTTTCATCTAATCTTAAAAGCGTGATAACATTTTCCAAAATTTCCATAATTTCAAAAAGCAAAGTGAGTTTTCTTGAAAATATAAAATGAAATTAAGACATCTGTTTTATGACAATGAATTTATTTACAAAACAATGACTGACTACAAATAAAACACAACTTTGTACTTCTTCGAATTTAAAAAAAAAATGAGTTGTGAGGGATGCTGTTGCTACTACCTCAGCACCCAACCTACCCACCTGAGGGTAGTTAATTATAAAGCCCTAAATCGTTAATACGCATTCAAAAGGAACCACAATGGGGTCGTTTCCAAAATTTTAAAAGTATTTTTTTCTGAAAGAGCATGCTTAAAAACATAGGATCTGACCATTTTTTAAATAATTTGTTTAAGTTTAATATTTAAAAAAAAAAATGCTTTAATCGGCTCGCTTTCAATGTTTATGCTTCTGTCCGATGACATCACAAATGATGAAATGCCATTTTGTGTTGCCATTCACAGAGCAAAATATTTAATTCGCATCTTTCCTCACGTGTATTGGCAACGATATGTTTGATAGCAAGCGTAGAGCGCAATTTTAATTCGCTTCTTGATTATCATAACGTGGAAACGCGATAGAAAGAGGCGCCAAAGAGCATCATTTGTGACGTCATCAAGACCAAGCCTTGTTTGAATAATGGACATTTTAAAAAAATAATTAAAAAATAACTGTTGGGAAAATAAAAGTATTTTCTGGGTCCATGTTTTTTTTTTCCTTATTCTATCAATTTCAGTGACAAAAAGGACTACTTTTGACTGAAGGAAACAATCCCATTAAGAAGTAGAGCAGGCTAGTTCATCATAGCAAACATAGGAAGAATGCGAGTTTAGCCCCAAGATGGCCGACGTGTCGCTACTTAAGCTGCGATTTAGGGCTTTAGTTACTTACGGTCGAGAAAATGTAAGTTTAGATAAAATACTAAACCTGACATTGCATGAAACATGCAATAAAAACCAGACGTTCTTCAGCATTTGAATTTTAAGAGAGATTTTGAATAATGCTGCATAATTTTCTGTACGGATGGGAGGTTTTATCTTTTTAGAAAAAAAGATTCCTTTAACTTAGGAAGTATGTTTCAGTGCAAGCAAATCTTTTGTCCAGGTAAGCATGGATGGAAAATTATTTCTTTTTCTACTTCCGGAGCTTTAGTATAAGGAAAAAAAAAGGAAAATGGCATTTTCCTCTCTTGAGCTCAAATATATTCCATATCAGAAAACACAGTTTCAGGCGTATATGAATATAAATTTCATATTTTATGCATGGCGTTTTGGTCGTTGGAGTAATTTTACTGTGATGTGACTGAACTATCTTTATTAAAAACTAGTGGTACCCGCACGGCTTTGCCCGTAATAGAAAAATTAAAAGGTCTTTTGGTTCGCCTGCATATTTACAAATAATGTATGGTGAATTTTCTCGCCAATTGACACATGAAACAATTTTCATTTGTTTTTAATGAAAAATAAATATGTTGCAATAATGAGTTTTTTTTATTTTCACAGACTTAATTTTATACGAAACACAATGTTAATTCATCGTTTCGCACTTATCATAAAATTTATCTACTGCTTTTTTACTTTATTTGTTCGCCATAAAAAAAGAACTGTCTTTATGTAAGTTTTAATGATGTAGATGCTGGTATGAGGAGAGGCATTTTGAATTTAATAGGTTCATATTTTAGAAAAGTCTTTTGTTTCGATTCGTACACACTTACACACAACCAAACACACACATACAACTACATAAGAATGTAGACACATACACACATACAGAACCACGCGGACACGTAGACACATACAGAACCACGCGGACACGTAGACACATGCACACATACAGAATTACGCGGACACGTAGACACATACACACATACAGAACCATGCGGACACGTAGACACATACACATATACAGAATTACGCGGACACGTAGACACATACACACATACAGAACCACGCGGACACGTAGACACATACACGTATACAGAACCATGCGGACACGTAGACACATACACATATACAGAATTACGCGGACACGTAGACACATACACACATACAGAACCACGCGGACACGTACACACATACACACATACAGAATTACGCGGACACGTAGACACATACACACATTCACACACATGCTCACAGACTGACATAGACACACACAAGGACACACGCGCATAACTGCTCAGACACACAAACACAACCGTACAGACACAAAGACACACATACACAGACACGCAGACATAATACACAAACACACAGACACACTCACACGCACAGCTATACACACACAAACACACATGCGTATTCACAGGCACACATGCACACACCCACGCACGCAGGTGCGCAAACATAGACACACAGAAAGGCACACGAACGCACGCACGCACACACACACACCACACACGCTTTGACACACACAGACATAGATACAAACATACAGAAAAACACACACACACACGTTTTAACACACACAGACATAGATACAAACGCACAGAAAGACACACACACACACATCGACACATACACAGTAAATTTTTTTCCTTGAATCTGCATAGTATAAAAAATACAACATTTCAATTTCTAGATTGCATTAAAACTTCCATTCCTGCTTTTACAAAATTTACAAAATGAAATCCAATTTAATTTTGATTCTAATCGTAATTCTTATTTGCCCTCAATTTCTGATGGATTACCGTTCTAAATCTTCTCCCACCAATATTTTAAAAGAATAAAACAGATATTATTTTTACAGCAACCAACAATAAATCAATCATGTTTGACCTCAAAAAGCAGATGCAACCTTTATTTAGTCAAAAAATGTCGAAGAAATCATTTTTTCATTTTCCTCCAGCTTATAAATTTCCGAATCATTAAAAATACATTAAAGAAGAGACCTCAATCTTTTTATATCTTTTTCGGCTTTCAATAATTTCTTAGCTTTGAGGTCGTTCATCAAAGTGTAACAGATAATTTCTGAAAAACTCTTTTTCCAAGATTTAAAAAAAAAAAAAATATGTGCTCTTTGTATCAACCGTTTAATAAAAAGCACTTTTTGTTAAAGTTCTTTTTTTTTTCAAAAGTAACTTCATTCACTTTTTCATGCAGACAAATTAAGTAATGTTTTTTTTTTTTTTTAGTTTTGAAGTGAAACGATTCAATAATTAATATTTAAACTTCAAACAAGAAGTTCGTTTTCGGCTGAATGAGCTATTGTTCCGTATGCAACTTCAGTGTTTTGGGAACACTAGAACAGCAAGCAAATACGAACCAGTTAAGTTACTATATCCAGCAGTTAGGATTTTTTTTGCCTCATCAGTCTGGAGCAGCCATAACCTAGTTGGAGGAAAATAAACTGAAATAAGGAGCTGCACTGTTAGAAAGAACCTACTTAGAAATGAGAACTTGAGCATGCTCTTTGTTTTAATAAGTATGCTGTGGACTCGCGGTACAACGTAATTCGACTTACATGAAATAGTTATAACGCGAGTTTTTCACAAGTAACGAAATTTAGAGCTATCGCGAATTCCCTCGCTGAAAACATGAAAATGATGGGGTCGTTTCCAAAATTTTAAAAGTATTTTTTTCTGAAGAACATGCTTAAAAACATAGAATCTGACAAATTTTTCAATAATTTCTTTAAGTTTAATATTTAAAAAAAAAACTTAAATCGGCGAACTTTCATTGTTTATGCTTTGCCGATGACATCACAAATGATGAAATGCCATTCAGTGTTGCCACTCACGGTCCAAAATATTTAATTCGCATCTTTACTCACGTGTATTGGCAACAATATGGTTGATAGCAAGCGTAGAGCGCAATTTTAATTCGCTGCTTGATTATCATAACGTGGAAACGTATTAGAAAAATGCGGCAAAGTGCATCATTTGTGACATCATAAAGACCACGCCTTGTTTGAACAATCGGACATTTAAAAAAATTAATTAAAAAAAAAATTTTGGGAAAATGAAAGTATTTTCTGGGTCCATGTTTTTTTTCGCTCATTCTATCCATTTCAATGACTAAAATTAGTACTTTTGACTGAAGGAAACCACCCCATTGTCAGAATTACTGTACGGATGGTGAATTTCTCGCCAACTTGCTCGCCCATGTTACGGTTCCACGTCATGATAGTTTGGTAATTTAATCGTCCACATTATGATAATTTGCTTTGTAAAATGTTCTTAAAATTGGAATAGAAAAAGAACAAAACGGAATTTTCAAAAAATCGCTTCGAGGTGAACACTTCTCCCATGCTATAAACTAAGTTTGCGCCAAATTTCATGAAAATCGGCCGAACGGCCTAAGCTCTATGCGCATCACAGAGATCCAGACAGAGAGATATCATATCCAGACAGAAAGATATCCATACAGAGAGATATCCAGACAGAGAGACTTTTAGCTTTATTATTAGTAAAGATGACAACGTTGAAAAAGCCAACTTTGAAAAATGGAATCTTACACAGTTTTCATCGAATTTTGAAATAAAGTGAAGCAAATTTAAATTTAATTTAATTTGACGTTGAATGTGCTGCAGCTGGTTTATGCTTTCTTTTGGTAACTTAATCCTTCTTCCTTCTATGACACGAATATGGACTGGTGTGTTTAACAATAAACGTACAGAAATCTTTGGGCTCCATTCTGAATGAAATGTGTTAGTATTTTTTTAGTAGAATATTTGATTTTTTGATAGTACAGTGTTGTTAGTACATATGATCTTTTTAGATCAAATAATGTCAAAAAGGTAACTGCCATCACGTGTAAATTTTTTTTTGTTTTCCATACGATGTATGTTAGGCCAAAATTTCTTCGAAAACTTTTTTAATTTAATGCTAGGTCTTCCAATTTTTTTCATATAGTTAATTTATTTAAGTTTTACTTTTGTATTTAGTATAACATACAGTGCTGGCCAAATTATTAGACTAAAGAGTTTTTTTTTGTTTTTTGTCCACTATTTGCACTAAACTACTATTTATTTTACTGTTAAAGGACAGTACATACTGTACACTAATTATTATGTTATTTTAGCATAATTTAATGTTTGCAGGTATCAGCACTGTCTGCTTTGTTTATGTTCTTTGTTTATCTACGTGCCAGGAACATAACTCCAATCAGCTGAAACAGTTCACTAGTTCTTCTTATTAGTGTGTTCTGTTAGTGAGTATGTGTATGTGAGTATATATAATAGTGAGTATAAACAATTTTTTACCTCCTTTTTCAAAAAATGTCATGAAATGGTGCAAACCTTGTGAAAAGTATGCCAAAAAGACTTGAAATGCTCATCAAGAACAAGGGAATGCATACTAAATATTAGATAATTATTTCACTGTTCGTTAATGTGTCTATAGTTATGTAATCAATAAAGAATTTGCTTTTAAGACAGTCTTAGTCTAATAATTTGGCCAGCACTGTACGTTCCATAGCGGGTTTTTTTTTGAAAGCTGAAAATAAATTTAAAATACAAGCGACCTCTATTCGTTTCCAGTACAAACTTTTGCGAAATGAACACAAATGATGATTTATTCCTAGGTTCTAGGGCTCGACCGATGGCATTTTTTGGCCGATGGGCCGATGCCGATTGTTGGCCGATTGTTCAAAGATGGCCGATGGCCGATTGCCGATTGTTTCTCTCCAAATGGCCGATGGCCAATGT